>NC_092697.1:34229570-34511680 GCF_964275005.1 Diadema setosum | reverse complement strand
TGATATACGTAGTACAGAGCATACCATTTAAGAGGAATTCAAAGTTTATTTGATGAAAATCGGGTTTGGAATGACTGAAACATCCAAAAACAAAGTAAAACAAAGCGATCATGATAAAGTGCGGGTCCCACACTTCATGAAAATCGCTCTTTTTCGGATATCTCAGCCATTTCAAAACCAATTTTCATCAAATAAACGTTGAATTCCTCATGGAATTACATGCTCTTTCATATTTCATAAGAGGTTTCTCATTATCTCACCAAAAAATGGTAGAAACCTGAAATTAGCTCTCAACCAAAACAATACGATCCCTTTAATGATGGCTAAAATAAATCTAAGAAAAATATCTTATTTCTTGATCATAAGGTGTATTAAATCCATGAAAACCAGACCAAACGGGAGAGGGTGTGGGAAGGGGTATCCCCTTCCCACACGAGAGAGACTTTTAATTTTTAGAATTGAAATTCAGCAACCTGGTTCACACTTCGGGTGAAATATTTGGACAGATTTCTATCAAAAAAGCAAGAAAATCTTCTCATCTCGGGAATTATGACTATAATTATGTGTGTGTGTGTGTGGGGGGGGGGGCAATTGATATGCTTACCCTTGCAATATTCTTATGGGGAACTTTTTTTCTGTGAAAAAGCATCTCGGGAATCATTGGGGGAGGGGGAAGGCAAAATTATAATATGCTTGCCCCTTAAAAATCTTCTATAAGGCTAAGGCTCGCACTTGGTCTCGCATTTTTAATTTGGACTGGTCATAAATAAAGTGCAGTAGGTAGACACTACATCCTTGCAGCACACGTACATTTACACGTACACGCAAACGTGAACGTGCTCCGTACCGTACGACCTCGTACTGTACGGTCGATAAATAGTGTAACACTGCAAAATTAAATCAGAGCTGCCAGAGCCCGGGGTGCGATTTTTTTCCCCACGAATTTCTTGTCCCTGGTACAAAATAAAAATAAAATAATAAAAAGAAATTACAATAAAAGAAAATTTTTAGCGTCCGGCGTTGAGGTCGCTCGCAGACCTTTTTTTTTTTTTTTTTTTGTCTGAAGGGGGGTGCGTTCGCACCCAACGCACCCCCCCCCCCCCCCCCCTGGTGACGCCCATGGTATGATAGATCCATAAGACACATAGATGTATTATATTACACAGGATGATACGATGTGTTGTGTAGTGTTTGTGCATAGTGCTGTTGTTTGCAAATACTTTGAGTTTCTACAGACTGCATTGTACTCACACACATATTATTGCGAGCTATTATATTAAATATATATTATATATCATATTAAATATTATTGCGAACTGCCTTTGCAAAAGGCTACACAACACGCGACTTGTCACCTCGCATTTTCCCCCATTCTTTTGTTAAAATTTTTGGTCGAAAATATAAAACAAATATATTTTACCTAATTTCGACATTCAGGTTAAAACTATACAGGCCTCGGTGCCTCCAAAATAGATATTCACTTCAGGGCTGCGCCCCTCAGTGAATAGTTCTTTTGGAGTCAGAATTTTTTTTCAGCCAGAAATTCTCAAGGCAATATTTGTAAACTATATTCATCTGTTCCTTTAACCCACCCAACACTTCCCATATTCCTCTTCGCTTGTTTATATCTTGCTGTCAACTTCCTGATCTTGCTTCTTATTTACATTTCAACAAATCAAAAGTACTGCATGTTTGCCGCGGATCAAGCTACGACGAACTTCCATTAACAGATACTTGTAATAGACTCGACGAAAAAAAAAAAGCAACAACGAACAATCATTAATTCGAGAGTAAAATTTTGCTACGTAATTTTGCGTTCTTATCACTGTTCGCACCCCGAAACTGAAATTGTGGTAAGAATATAGTTCTGATTAAAAAAACAACAACAACGACAACAATCAGAAGATAAGGATATTCTTAGATGGCATCATTTACACTAGTGCAACAGTCCAGCATACATTGACTATACTTCCGTGGTTTGAGGAATTATGTTTTCATATTATAGCACATGTTCAGAAAGTTCCAGTTGTTAAGGCAGTGTGTTGCACAAAAGCGGTTTAAAGTGATCAAAATGTCAAATGAGCTCTCTTTTGTGTCCACAATACTGGGATAGGTAGAGCTGGCACACATCTTTTCATGCGTGACTTCATGGCAGCGAAACAGGTTCATCGATGGATCCCGCTGCAATACTCGATTATCAAAGCATATAGGCTCGAATTCACGAAGGTGGTACAATCTTTGTCCATGGTTTAAGCCATGGACAAAGATTGTACCACCTTCATAAATTCGGGCTACAATGTACATAGGAATAAGAATAATATATATATATATAATGTATATTGACATTATTTGCTCATCTACTCGTAGAGAACAAAATTGCAGATTGAAATAAAATCGAGGCAACATTGGTTACTCTTGTGTAATAGGCAGTCGTCTAATTCATCATTCCCATTATCTCTTGACAAAATGAATACTGGCAAATTTTCGACAAATGAGTCTTTGCGCGGATTTTTTTTTTCCCCGCGATTGATACCTCTTTGTCAATCTTTTCTTCAGTTTTATCTCATACAGACAAGCATTAAAAAGGTACGAAGCTACTTGACGTAAGACTGATAATAGATATACGTTAAAAGCAGCCCAAACATCTATAGGTATGTCTGACAAACTTCATCTTGTAACCACGCTGCACCACACTAATCCATTGTCCCTATTTCAAAAACATATCATAAGACGAAATCTTGTTACCATGTATAGTTGCATTAGTCATTGCTCAGACATGACATTGTCAGATAACACAATCTTTGATGATCGTGGATTTAGTCACGTGTAGTGCTTTTCGGTGCTTTTCACAAACAACTTCGTCAAAGAAATTGCCTGAATAATTAATCAGCTGAAATTGAATCATTCTCATCAAACCCAGTGCCTGTTACGATCCAATTTCCATAGCGCATTATTTCCCCGTCTATCAATGTGCCGGAGTGTGTTTTTTGGCATCGGTTTATCCCTCATTAAAATTATGATATCTGTCGCAAACTTTATAATCAGATTGAGATAATATTTGAATTTCTCTGTTTCCTAGGTAATATTGACATACTATTAGTCATGCCCTTCCTCATCACTTTTTATCTAGAATCATACAAAATACTATTATTTTTAGAGGGAGATGATATAATGCTCAAACGTGTTATAGTCACAATAGCTATTCAGAGTCATCAACAGAGCATTTTTATGGGTTACAGCTCGTTATTCCGAAGGTTCGTTATTCCGAAGGTTATTTAATCCGAAGGTTCGTTATTCCAGAGGTTCGTTAATCCGAAAATGATATAAGGTTCCTTATTCCGAAGGTTCGTTAATCCGAAAACGAAATAAGGTTCGTTATTCCGAAGGTTCGTTAATCCGAAAACGAAATGAGGTTCGTTCATCCGAAAATGTAATAGTGTTCGTAATTCCGAAGGTTTGTTAAATCGAAAATGAAATAAGGCTCAATATTCTGAAGGTTCGTTGCTCCGAAAATAAAAATAAGGTTCGTTATTCCGAAGGTTCGTTAATCCGAAAATGAAATAAGGTTCGTTAGTTCGAAAATGAAGGTTCGTAAATCCGAAAATAAAATAAGGCTCTTAAAATTCCGAAAATAGAGTAAAGTTCTTGTTGTGACAAAATATGGTGTTGTAATGCGTTCGTTGATACGTGTGCGCATAATGTGTGAGTGAATGTATGACATTATTTTTGCATGAATTCAATGAGAAGTTAAATGCAGTTCTCCACTTTTTTGTGTGACATGTAACACATGGAATTCATGTCGTTATGGTAACTGACAAAATGTAAGCCAGTGCTTTGTATCATTTCTAGCTATCGTAAAGTTAAGTAAATTGGGTTTTACACTCCATTATGATAGCCTTTGCCATGACACTAGTTTTATTACATACTACCAAAAGAAACTGCATTTTTTTTTTTTGGTGTAAAACCCGATTTTGGACACATGATTAGGTGTACTGTTTGTATATTCAAGTTACGGTACCCATTGTTAGAAGTGAAAAAAAAAACGAGTTGTCCGTTTGCATACATTTCACTTTCTTTAAACATATATTTGATATATATATATATATATATATATATATATATATATATATGATAATAATAATAATAATAATAATAATATATACATATATATATATATATATATATATTTATTTATTTATTTATTTATTTTTTTTTTTTTTTGGGGGGGGGGGGGACCAGGGTCACCATCTTAATATAGGGAAGGCATTCAAAATTAAAGGGATGGTATAGTATTGGCTGAGATGGGGCGTCAGGTTTCCAACTACAATTGGTACAATTTATTAAAAACAAACAAACAAACAAACAAACATATACGTACTGATGTTGGCGATTATATTGGTCGTTATCATACATAATTCCAATTTTCCAATTTCAATTTATTTCATATTTCTCGATGAAAAAAATACATCAAATAATACATAACAAAATTAAATGAAATACATGATATCAAGCTGGAGACATACATAGAATACTAGTATTGCAAATATATAAAACATATAGTGGTCGATCTATGAAGTTTGGAATCTGTGAATGAGTGCTAAAGAAATATGAAGGAACCTACTTAAAAGCGAACTTGTTGAGCGTAGGTCCCAGAGAAAAATCGAGTTAAAGATTAAAATGGGGATCGCGGTGCGTGCATGTACTGTATTATGGCCACCATGAGATTAGGGAGAGAGAGAGAGAGAAAAAAAATCGCTTTGTACGGTCCGGGTCTCAAATTGGCAACTCTGTTCGATTGGCTAGTTAGAGAGATTTGGAGAAGTTCATTGGTTGAGGAGGGAGACTGGAAGAGTACATTTTACTGAAGGGGTGTTTTCCCATTACCACTTTGTATACATTGTACGGTAGAGACCCGGATCGAATCGGCGGTGGGGGATCGTATCGGCGGTGAAGCAAAAATCCCGCCGATTGGATCCGGGGGATCCGATATACTGGCCAAATTCCGCCGATTCATTCCGGCGGAACTTGTCTACTGGCCGGAACAGATCGCCTGTGACACCGGATATAAGCAATGCTGTAGGCATATCATAATGAATATGATACCGAGTGCTGAAAATAATCATGAAGGTTATGAAGGTGGACGATGTGAGATCATACCATTTACACGGAGCCGCTGCATGTCGAAGATCCCGACTACAGTATGGGGAAGGTGGGGCATAATGGAGCACTTAATTCCAAACTTGCAATATGACGTCGTTACTGTTATTATCATTAAAAATGTGAGGGTGTCTGAAAATAGGCTATACAAAAATCACACAGTCCCCTCCGCTCTAAATCCAATCACTCAGGTAATATTGTTCAGACTGAATTAACAAGATTCTTGATCTACGCCACTTCTTCACGCAACACGACGTGCTTTACCTGAAAATATATACGTGTGTCATCCTCCCCAGAGACAATGTCGAATTTTCATTGCGTAATATTCAAGCAGTTGTTTTATTACGACAAAGAATTTTGTCATTACAGTGAGTTTATTTCATTTTCGGAATTACGAACCTCATTTCATTTTCGGATTAACGAGCCTTATTTCGTCTTCGGATTAACGAACCTTCGGAATAACGGACCCTATTTCATTTTCGGATCAACGAACCTTCGGAATAACGAACCTTATCATATTTTCGGATCAACGAAACTTCGGAAAAGCGAACCTTATCATTATTATATTCGGATTAACGAACCTTCGGAATAACGGACCCTATTTTGTTATCGGATCAGCGAACCTTCGGAACAACGAACCTTATTTCATTTTCGGATTAACGAACCTTCGGAATAACGAACCATATTTCATTTTCGGACTAACGAACCTTCGGAATAACGAACCCTAGGTCATTTTCGGATCAACGGGCCTTCGGAATAGCGAACCCTCCCTAACATAAAAGTCAGCGAACCTTCGAATTAACGAAGCCTTATTTCATTTTCGGATTAACGAACTTTCGGAATAACGTACCATATTTCATTTTCGGACTAACGAACCTTCGGAATAACGAACCCTAGGTCATTTTCGGACTAACGAACCTTTGGAATAACGAACCCTAGGTCATTTTCGGATTAACGGGCCTTCGGAATAGCGAACCCTATTTCATTTTCCGATCAACGAACCTTCGGAATAGCGAACCTTTGGAATAACGCCACAAATGTTCGGATTAAAGAACCCTTTTTCATTTTCGGATTACCGAACCTCTAGGTATAGGGAATTTGCGTGTTATGGATCAATGAACCTTCGGAATAACGAACCTTCGGAATAACGAACAGCACCTTTTTATGTACTATTCTAATGGTACGTTTTAAGGAACTTGTATTGCTATATCCTTTTCGATCGTCACCGCTTGAGGGAACAGGCAGTGTAAACTCCATTTAATCTTGGAAAGGCAAGTTTCATACACGGGGTTAGACATAACATTTACGACGGAAAATAAATTATTTGGTTTTGGGGGTATTAACAATTCGGCATTGAATTGTATTACCATGCTTGTGAGATATGAAATTTATGTTTGTAAAATAAGAAAAATAATACCTCGTTTTGATTTATGTAAATATAGTATAAGGGAATATTATGATAAAGAGAAATTTATTGCAAGAAATAATCACAAGTTGCAAGTGTTTCAGAAAAAAATGGTGTCTCTTTAGACACCTTTTTTCTTGATGTATATTATATTGTATTGAATTCGAAAAAGTATGATGTTATTTGAAATATGATGTATTACAAAAGAGAATAATAAATATCCCGGTGAGGAAAAAAAAAAGTTTCTTACCAAAACTATCTTGCCATTTTTGGATCCTTGTTTGCACGTTTCTATATTGAGGAAGGCATACAGGAATTAAGGAGTTCTGTAAAGTGTACACAACATATTCCACATTTAACTAATAAAAGCGAGACATTCCACGCTAACTCATCTTGTTTGCACGTTTCTATATTGAGGAAGGCATACAGGAATTAAGGAGTTCTGTAAAGTGTACACACCATATTCCACATTTAACTAATAAAAGCGAGACATTCCACGCTAACTCATCTTGTTTGCACGTTTCTATATTGAGGAAGGCATACAGGAATTAAGGAGTTCTGTAAAGTGTACACACCATATTCCACATTTAACTAATAAAAGCGAGACATTTCACGCTAACTCATCTTGCCAAAGTCTCGCATAAAACGTGGAGTGTACACTAAGTTAGGAATATGCCATACATTAATATACTACTACATTTTCTTCGGTTCGTCACGGGTGCACTACGTTGGCTGTTTGTAGATATCATGATGTAACAACAAGGGTCAGGAAAATGAGGATGGTGACGCATGATCTTAATAGGGATCAAGAAAATAATAATGAGGAATAGTATATAAAAACAAACATTGTATATAAAATTGCAATATACCTATGAGACTGGTCTGTAACACATCACCTCAATGAAGCGACTCCTAGGCTTGAGAGTGTCATTTCATACGATACGTACAAATGCAGTAAGCTCGTCTTGGAAGATGCCAAGACAGGGTGTCACAGCACATCTATCAGGGGGTATTCCTACCAATGCAATGTGGACAATGTCATTGCTGCCTATGCCGAAGCCCAACCAGAGAAGAAACAATTTATTGTCATACTTGTACATGGGAAACATGTGTGCGATCGCCAATGAATGTTCTGTATAGCTTGTTGTTTTTTTCTGCAGCTCTTTATTGTCCGAACTGTTGGGAATGGATTGTCTGGAGGTGTGCAAAAGACCTGCCTGTTCGTTGCATTAACAGGCCGGGAGATTCATGCCGTACTCACTTTTGACAGAAAGGAGTTTGTGTAATTGTTTGCTGGTTTATTTGTTTGTCTGTTTGTTTCATTTCCATCTGAGAAGATGGCTGGATAGCCCATATTCAGCTACAATAGCTGGTCTTCCATGGGGTCCAGGTGGATGTAAGGTGGGACCACTTCACCGGGTTAAACACCCTGCTCTTTGCGATGAATGAATGAAGCGGGATCTTTTACGCGCATGAGTTGTGACCCTCTCTGCACACAAGGGACCTCCATTTTCTGTCCTATATCAGAGGGACAGAGTGTTTTGCCTCTTACTAGAGGGGACGGTTTGATTACACATAACAATGCTCAGTGGTAGGACCCGGGAATCGAACCGGAGTCCTTTGGATCGTAAAGAAGAACCACTACCGACTGAGCTAAATCACCGCCCAAGTAATCAAACAGAATAGTAAATATGATACTATCAAAGAAAAGGAAAAAATTCAAAAAAATGTTATGGAGTTCTAAGGTGTTTAATCATTTCACGAAGCAGTAATTAAATACAAAAGTTGGAAGAGTTGATGATGTCGCCGCGAGCAACTTTCCTAATGGTTTGATTATGAAATGTTCTAATAAAGAAAAACAGCATATTGAATATGATTTAGGAACGATATTTAACTCTAAAAACTAATATTTATCTCTCAATCACTGTAACTCCAGAACAGTTTGATACGTCTACAATACAATTTCATCTCTTTAGATTCAGTATAGGTTTTGATATACACCACCTTGTCTATGAAGAGTTTCTTTCGAAAGCATGCTTCAATAAAGGAATTTTCACGCAATGTTTTTGTATCCTGTTATAATACCCCATAATGGGATTAAAAAATGTGCCTCGGGAAAAAAAAAAATCTACCTGTCTTCGCTGATTTTTTTTTTTTTTTTCTAGAATTCCCTTTTTTTGGGTGGGGGGGGGGGGATGGTGCGCCGACTCACCACCTTTTGGAATAAGAATCTTAGTACGGTGATGTACAACACATAAATGTTGGTTAGTTACTAGTTTCTGTGACTTCGGGTATCTATCTAGGATGATTATGTCATATCTACACATTTTCTCTTATTTCTTTTATTTCTCCAAATAAATTCACAGCCAATAATCATGTGATATGCGGGTTATCTGGGAAGTCACACAGGAAGGAACGCTGGTCGGTAGTCGACCTGGCCTTACTCTGGCATCAAAGTGCGGTCGAGCACTCACACGGGCTTCTGATTGGATCCTGCTGGATCTAGCACCTCTTGGAAACTCAATTTTCAGCGCTTGATTTCTTTACTTTCTCACAAGAATTTCACTTGAACACTATGCTAAGCATAACTAAACTAAAATTTCCCGCAAGATGATAGTAAATTTTTCTTCGACGCTAGCACCTGCGAAGTATGTTTAAAATGTTTGTTTGTTTGGTGGTTGTTGTTTTTTTTTTGCACTTTGTGGTATAAGGCATTAATTTGTATCTTTCTCAAAAGATGTCATTTTCGATGACTTTGTTTAAGACTTATGGGGAATGTTAATACCTAATGCATCTTATGCTTCCAAGACAAGACAAATGTACGCAAATTGAACAAATGCATTTTTTGTCCAATTTTATGTTTCGAAAATCTTATGAGAATTTCTACGCGTCGCCCATCTTATTTTGTATGACTTCAAAGGTTGTTTCCGAAGCTGCCATGGATTGCAATGTTATGAAGTACATAACTTTCAATGACCACCGGTACTGACATTGTCATCGACTTATGTTGAAAGAATTCAAAGAACGCAAACGGAAATTTTTTTCATGGTTATGAATAGAAGAAGCTGCAAGCGGAAGTGTCGCAAAATAAATGTACAGACCTATATAACTCGAGTGTCATTACTAATCAAACTGGTGTGATACGTTTCCTGCCCTGTCCCCTTATTTGATGCTTCTCATTCAGTGTTGTTTCGTTGCACTCCGGATATGAAGATAAGTAGCTAAAAAGTTTGATGCGCTGCCCTATGCGGACACTTAAACAGCGTTTACAGTTCGTATCGTCAGCTTTGTGTCTGCTGACCTATCCTTTTATACATCATTATATATTCTACACGCAGGATGAAGTGCTCAGCAGGAAGGGGGGGGGGGGGCGGGGCTGATATCAGAAGATCAAGAGTCCGCAAACAGAAATTTTGCCAGCAATCATGTCAATAAGTTGTATGAATGTATGCTGCTGCTTTACATTCTGTGTATAGAGATTCACAGGATGTACGATCTATCGAAAGCAAAAGCACGATGGTAATTAGTAAGCGAGGAAGTGTAACTGTATACTCTGCCCATTTTCCATAGCGCGCCTTTTAGACCAATAGGAAAATATCTCGCCTTCTAAACTTGAGAAAAGCGGAGAGGATGAAATCCCGCAAGTGACATGATCAGATCCGTTTATAAACCAACATGCTGTTGTGTTGTCAACATTCTGTAACTGCGATGACTGGGCTCATCAACAACTGGACGTATTTGTAACCCGTTATTCGTTTTTGGACAGTGTCGAGAATAAAGCCGCAGTCAGAATTGCACAGATGTCAAAACAATTTTTTTTAGAACGTCATCGTGCAGAGTGAATGAATCATTATTTTAGGATTATTTTGAGGCACGTAGAAGGTGATTAGCTATACTCGAAGTTTTCATTTTCTCATAGTTGATACTTTTCCTTTATCACTGCTATAATATCGGTGACACCGTAATCCTGTTTCAATATGGCGAGTTCACGTCAGAGAATAGCCTCAAAGCGTCCCAGCAGAAATGATCCAGGAAAGCCAGAACCCCAAATCAAAAGGCAGCCCTCCGTAACGACCGAGATGTCACTGCAGCTTGAGTCCTCTTTGCACCTCCGGACGGACGCCCGCCACTACCATGGAAGAATCAGCCAGAAGAAACGCCATGGGCAGCGCCAAGGGAGGAAGACTTCATTGCGCCGACAGTCGAGACCCAAGCAAGACAGTCCTCCTGCTGACCAAGCGGAAGAGGAAACATTCCTAGATGTCTTTAACACCAACATGCCGACTGACGAAGCAGATGGCGTTGTGGGTGGTATTTTGATGGCTAGGAACGAGATGAATCACTACGCGCACAACTTGAAGAAAGTCTTCACTCACGCCGCTGAAACTGTTGGTCACACCATTGTTGGGTGTGTGCTGTCACACCAGGTACACAATTTCTTTCTCTCTCTATCTCTCTAAGTGTAAGGCTACGCCATTATCATATTAAAATACATTGTGTAGTGAGCAACCAAACAGTCAGAACGGTAGAAGTTTCATTAAATCGGACAAAAAGCATAAACTGAGAAAACTGCATAATTTCAAAGCTTTTTTTTTTCTAATTGTTTGCACGAAGAAATGAAATTGTTTTTGTCACATGGCATGACGAAATGCAAGACAAGCAAAAGAGTAAATACGACTGTAAGAAGGCTTCCAGTTTTGGAACTCACCCAGATTTGCTGTCTTATTGACTGTAGAGTCAGTGCTGGGAGAACCTTGGTACTGTGCGTGCTGCGGGGGAGAAAGGGACCAAGTGGGCGTCAAACTTAGAGAACGCTTTCTGCGAAACAACGCTTATTTTTAGAGTCGTAAACAGAACCAACAATACATTAAATAGTGTTATGAACATGGGGTACAGAATTAAGCAGCTCTAACTTACAGAGTGGCAAAACGTTGCATAGAAAGTTGATATCATCTTGAAGCTATGAATCTTGGGGGTTGCTAATTTGAATTTGAATTAATTGAAAGCACAACAATTTGCTACGAATCCTCTAAAAGTGTATCATTAAACAGTCCCTGCAATCCAAATGTATATGTGACTCCTTTTGATACCTTTTGGTCTGTAGGGCCTACATAACCAAATTACAGATACTTCACGAAAATATACAGTATCTTTAAACATTTTGCGAAATTCTTTCTGCATCATTTTAACCACCATCTCTTAAAATAAACTCCTCCAGATCATCTATGTTCATTTAAAATGATTTTTTAATGATAAAGCTTACCTTATCTTTTAACCAGTTAGAATCAGAATGGACTGAACTGAACTGAACTTAATTGACATCATCCTCCTGTAACATTTGAGCTGAACTATAAGAATAGTCATGTTCTTAATTATTCATTGCTACGTCGAAAAAAGAAATGTCAGAAACATTTACATGAAAAGGCATGTGTAATGCTTCAGTGAAGCTAGGTGCAGGTATAGTAATAGCAATAAATGGTAAGGGGCGTACTAGTAACTGATGTGTTATTGTTACATAAGGATGATCTCACAACTAGAATATAGATAAAGATGATCTGGATGAGTTTTGTACGTAGGGCTTAACAGGATGCAGAAAAAAACACAAATGTTTAAAAAATATATAATATGCATATTTTCATGAAGTATTTAGTGATGTAGTTACGTGCAGACTACGAGGCATCAAAAGAGTTCAACATCTTGTTTAGACTGCAGGGACTTTTTAAGGTGTTGAGTTTTCATTTGAAATAAGCTATGGCGATAAACTTTACCGTACTTTCAAAACCGAATAAAGTCATTAATTGACTCACAAAATATTTGTGTGAATTTGTGATCTAAGAGACAGTTAGCTCCTGGGTCGCGTATAAATTTGACATTCATGGATATACTCGCTTTAAACACTGTCTTCTTAATAATTATGTGCAGAACAAAATTATCGCATAAGAATATTGGCATGTCTACCAGATGAAAAAGCTGAAGAGGTGTAAGTCACACAATGCCTAATTTGGCACACTTTGGCTTCGCCCTATACATGTCCTGAGTAATGGTACAGTGCCTTAAACCCTAGTTTGCAACACCTATTTTGCAAGACTTTAACTGTGTTCGAAGACTGTTTCCAGACGTGGTAACGGAGGATATCGATGTATATTATTGTCTGCATTTTATAGAAATCGTCGACAAATACTAGATTTACAAAGTGAAAGAAAAGAGACTATCCTAATATAAGTGACATGATACGGTATCATCAATTACCAAGCACATACACTGTCAAAGGTGCAACATTAATGTCTGCAATTCGGCATATACTTTAGAGGACAGAGGTATTCATTGATTGTATATCGTCACTAAATGCTGTCTGATGAAAAGCTTATCATATTCTTACTGAACTTGTCGAAGTAGGTACTCGGTGTCATATATTCCCCATGACTTTACTGCATACGAAAGGGAGACACATTTTTTTTTTTTTTTTTGGGGGGGGGGGGGGTTGTTTTGTTTTTGTTTTTGTTTTTGTTTTTGTTTTTAGTTCTTATGGATGCAAGAAAACCGGGGGGTGGGGGAGTGGGGCTTACATACCCTGCCCTACCCACATAGGCCTACCCTAGATTTTCGGGTGCTGTTCGTTATTCTGCAGGTTCGTTATTCCGAAGGTTCGTTGATCCGAAACACGCAAATTCCCTATACATAGTTGTTCGTTAATCCGAAAATGAAAAAGGGTTCGTTAATCCGAACATTTGTGGCGTTATTCCGAAGGTTCGTTGATCCGAAAATAAAATAGGGTTCGCTATTCCGAAGACTCGTTAATCCGAAAATGACCTAGGGTTCGTTATTCCGAAGGTTTGTTAATCCGAAAATGAAATATGGTTCGTTATTCCGAAGGTTCGTTAATCCGAAAATGAAATAAGGCTCGCTATTTCGAAGGTTCGCTGATCCGAAAATAAAATAGGGTCCGTTATTCCGAAGGTTCGTTAATCCGAAAATATGATAACGTTCGTTATTCCCAAGGTTCGTTGATCCGAAAATGAAATAGGGTCCGTTATTCCGAAGGTTCGTTCATCCGAAAACGAAATAAGGCTCGTTAATCCGAAAATGAAATGAGGTTCGTAATTCCGAAAATGAGATAAACTCACTGTAATGACAAAATACGTCGTAATAAAAAAAAAAAAAAATGCTTGAATATTACGCAATGAAAATTCCATATTGTCTCTGGGGAAGATGATACACGTGTATATTTTCAGGTAAAGCTCATCGTGTTTCGTGAAGAAGTGGCGTAGATCAAGAATCTTGATTTTGATTTAGTCTGAATAATTATTTACCTGAGCGATTGGATTTAGGGCGTAGAGGATTGTGTGATTTTTCTATAGCCTATTTTCAGACACCCTCACATTCTTAATGATAAGAACAGTAACGACGTCATACAGTAGTTTGAAATTAAGTGCTTCATTATGCCCCACCTTCCCCATACTGTAGTCGGGATCTTCAACATGCAGCCGTTCCGAGTAAATATTTATGATCTCACAACCTCCACCTTCATAATGGTTATTTTTCAGCACCGATCATATCTATTATGTATGATAACGACCAATATAATCGCCAACATCTATACGTATATGTTTGTGTGGGTTACAGCTCGTTATTCCGAAGGATCGTTATTCCGAAGGTTTTTTAATCCGAAGGTTCGTTATTACGAAGGTTCGTTATTCCGAAGGTTCGTTATTCCGAAGAGTCGTTATTCCGAAGGTTCGTTAGTCCGAAAATGAAATAAGATTCGTTATTCCAAAGGTTGTTTAATCCGAGAATGTATAGGGTTCGTAATTCCGAAGGTTCGTTGATCCGAATATGAAATAAGGTTCGTTATTCCGAAGGTTCGTTAATCCGAGAATGTAATAGGGTTCGTAATTCCGAAGATTCGTTGATCCGAAAATGAAATAAGGTTCGTTATTCCGAAGGTTCGTTAATCCGAAAATGAAATACGGCTCGTTATTCCGAAGGTTCGTTGATCCGAAAATAAAATAAGGTTCGTTATTCCGAAGGTTCGTTAATCCGAACATGAAATAAGGTTCATTAGTCCGAAAATGAAGGTTCGTAAATCCGAAAATGAAATAAGGCTCTTAATATTCCGAAAATAAAGTAAAATTCTTGTTATGACAAAATATGGTGTTGTAATTAATGTCTTTTGCGTTCGTTGATACGTGTGCGCATATGTGTGAGTGTGTGTATTGAGGTCAAGTACATAGAAAATTTGAAACTACTGTTTAACTGCCCATCTTATCCGCTCTCACCCCCATTATCGTCGCCTTGTAGCCTCACGTTTATCGGTAGTCTAAAATTCATCATCATCTAACAATTCAGGAGAGGCATGTTCACTTTGGACTCATATTCTCTTTGGACACATAAACACATACGAACACACACAAACACACGCAATTCCATATAAACTTTTATCGGCGACGTATATAGAATGTATAATTTAGCAAAGGCTATCATAATGGAGTGTAAAACCCAATTTTCTTAACTTCACGAGAGCTAGAAATAATACAAAGCACTGGCTTACATTTTGTCAGTTACCATAACGACACGAATTCCATGTGTTACCATGTCACACAAAAAAGTGGAGAACTGCATTCAACTTCTCATTGAATTCATGCGAAGTTTAACCTAGCGACTGATCGGTAGGACAAGTTCGATTACATTCCACTCTTCACAGTGAAGCTTATTAAAAGAGATGTTAACATTTTGAAATCTGCTTGTTGAATATATTTGATCGTTTAAAAGCTTTTATTCTTAAGTCCAAGCACATGTGATTTTTTTTTTCCTGCTTGAGACATGTTAGAGTCGCAGAATTTGGTAATTATTTCTAATCATGAATGTATTACCCTGACACTGACGAAGAAATGAAGGAGTGGGAGGGGGCGAACTCATCATCCGGAGGAGAAAATACCTCTACTTTCATCTTTAGTATACATAAACTAATGAAATTATAAATTATTAGATACGTCGCCGATAAAAGGTTATATGGAATTGCGTGTGTTTGTGTGTGCCTGTTTACATGTGTGTGTTCGTATGTGTTTATGTGTCCAAAGAGAGTATGAGTATGCTGGCATCCCCTTTTCAAAGTGAACATGCCTCTCCTGAATTGTTGAGATGATGATGAATTTTAGACTACCGATAAACGTGAGGCTATAAGGCGACGATAATGGGGGTGAGAGCGGATAAGATGGGCAGTTAAACAGTAATTTCAAATTCTCTATGTACTTGACCTCAATACACACACTCACACATATGCGCACACGTATCAACGAATGCAAAAGACATTAATAACAACACCATATTTTGTCATAACAAGAATTTTACTCTATTTTCGGAATATTAAGAGCCTAATTTCATTTTCGGATTTACGAACCTTCATTTTCGGACTAACGAACCTTATTCATTTTCGGATTAACGAACCTTCGGAATAACGAACCTTCGGATTAAAAAACCTTCGGGATAACGAACCTTCGGAATAACGAGCTGTAACCAGATTTTCACCCCATCCTACAAACGTGATACACACTTTAAAAAGTTTGATCTCTACACTAACCCTTCACCTTACATGACTGAATAGGAAAATTATGGACGTACTGCGTTAACGGCGCTACACCGGAAATTATTGAGGTAAGAGGTTGGAGTGTTGACCAGTATCATATTTCTCTGTCTCACTGTCTTATCGTCGTCGTAACTTTCCCACTATTATCTCTCTCTTCCTCTCCCTGCTTACATCTCTAGCATTCCGTTCACGAGGCAGAGAATGATCACGATGTGACGAGAATTGATTCTCTCGGAAATAATGTCTTCGTGGCTCACCCCACCAACAGGGACACTCCCTGTCGTCTGGGGATGCACATTTGCTACAATGAGGGTGTGGGCTATTGCATCGCTCGCGTGTTCCAGGACTCGATTGCTGACAAGGCCTGTCTTTTGTAAGCGTGTTATGAGTTTACCAACTTTGATTCACATTGTCCACCATCTTTTCAAAGGCCTGTCGTGACCGAAAATGTCCTGCTTCATAGTGTCTCCTCTCCGTTATGGGACAGTTGGTGGCTTGAATTAATCCAAGAAGGCGGTTCATAAAATCATCTGTAGGCTTACATGAAGAAGCAACATCCCATGTGACACTTCAGGAAAAGTAGCAGTATAATAGGAACAATAAATGGTGTTGTAGCAAAAGAAAAAGTATTGTATTATTATTGAAATTTCGGTACTAGCAGTTGTAATATCAGCTGTAGCAGTAATGCTTGGCTTGCATATCAACCTTATATCAATTTAATTTCAATTCAATTCAATAGTTTATTTATTTCCATCATCACAAAGAAAAGAAAAGAAAAAGTTGACATAATCCAAAGTGATACAATTTTTTTTTTATTTCTCTTACACTCGTCCGATAAAGGATTTTTTCAATACAATATAAAGTATACTATACACGAATGATGTCGTAAAAAAGAAACAATGCACTTTGTCATTATTCACTATATCATTATTCACCATCTTAAAGATTATGTTGTAGCTAAGTATTTCATTAACAAACGTATACACAATGTGATTTTCTGTAATTGTTCCATATTTTGCTGAACATGATATTGTGTCAAACTTGTCTTTTATTATCATGCCATGCATGGAGTATTTGTTAAAAACGAATAGAAATTTATGGTATTATTATCTCATTCGCAATTGGTTATCAGTTTTGTTCTGTTGAAAAGTGAAATGATTTTGAAAGTGAATTAAACTTGATTTGATTTATCGTTTACTATTACTATTTACTATTACTTTAGGGCACCACCAGCTGCAATACATGATCTTCATACCCTCACACTCGTTTGCACCATCATCTTTATCATGAGTCCTCATCACTTCCATAGATACAATAATATTCATGCTCACCTACACCATATTATAGTCAACTTCAACTTCAACTTCAACTTTATTTTCACTTCCATCAAATAAACAAAGAGTCATCATCATCATCACCTGCTCTTATCATAAACCATCATCACCAGGATCGTAACGATAGATCAGCGCTACACCAAAATCACAGGCACCACAGTCACCTGGTGAGAGTAAAAAAAAAAAAAAAAAAAAAAAAAAAAAAAAAAAAAAAAAAAAACACCCAACAACAACAACAACAACTCTGTCCTCATGGAGGTCCCCAGTGTGAGTTATCCATAATAAACGCACGTAACATCTCAGGTGCTCACAACCGAACTCGAAAGGTTCTGTGATGGTGCTATAACCCGATGAAGTGGTCTCTACCCACCCACGCAAGAAACGGTCGCATGATGCCGATCCCTCGTGGTTCGCCCCATGTGACTAGCAACAGTCAGCAAACGGTTCAACCATGCCATTCACACCTTCATCGTCATTACAATCACGAGTGAAATTCACCAATGTCTGTCATGTGGTTGTCGTAATGATGACGTTAAGGACGATAAAACGGAGTCCACTTTCTCTTCACAGGAAATCTGACATCCTTACACACGTGAATGAAGTGGATATCCGCAGCAAAAGCATAGAAGATGTCCTCCAAATATTTCTGCGAACCTCGAAAAAAATCCAATTGGTAAGACAAGTTAATCTTCATCTCATGAGAGTAAATAGATTTCGAATGGACAAGAAAGAGGGTAAAGGCAGTCGTTTTAGTGGCAATCTTATTATTGTGGTATAAGGGAAAAATTCCATGAACTAAGAGTGATTTCCCGGCTTCTTCCTACGTTTATTTTGTTTATTTTTTTTTCTTAATCTACTATCGATTTGGAGATGTTGAATTGAATTCAGTGTGGGTGATGCTGATAATATGAGTTTGTATGATTTACCTCTATTATACACGTTAGCTTTAAACGTATATGACTTTTAAATAACACAACCGATAAACTCATCATCTTCGTGTTCTCCGGAAGTGACCAATCACTCCCTCCGGATATGACATCTGAACCCTGTGTCATCAAAACGGAAAAAAGTGAAAAAAGTGCCAGTGATATCAGTGGTATCTTTCAAACATGCAGACTTGATCGTAAATCTGTCAAAATTTGCGATTGATTTTAAACCGATCGCTCATTTATTTTATTCAATTTTGTTTCATTTCAAACACTACAAAACATGTATAGGCTATTATATGCACCTAATAACACAGTATAAATGCCAGCACATAACACAATATCTATAAACGAAGAAAAACACTGTGAAATCAGCAACCCTACGCATCACTTTCTGATGATAACGAATTAAAATTATCGTTGCAAGAAATGGAGGAGACATACTGAAAATTGTTTTATATTTTGCAGTCTCGTGTACATTATAACTACTCACAGAGCAAAAATATCAACACTAAGGAAGCAAGTTGTTTGCATTAAAAAAAAAAAAGAAACACGTAGACAAACATACATACCTATACCAGGGCTCGACACTAACGGTGGCCCACAAATGAAAGTCGGGCCACCAAATTTCAACAAAGGGCAAATTTGGTGGCCCGCCTTGGGCCACCAAATTCTTTTGAAAAGTATCTCAATAAATTCCTAACTTTTTGCGCCAGAAATTAGCAGGCAAATTTGTTTAAAGGATGGATGAAAAGGACTGAATGAGTGCCTGAGAGTGAGTGTTGCGAGTTTGTTGAGGTTTATTTATGAGTAGATATGTCCAACTTCCAATTCTTACAATGATAAAACTTGAATATTTGACTCATTAAAAAAACCAGGACTTTTAATGTTTTTATTGTTTTTTTCGGGCCACCAAAACTTTGAAATTGAGGAGGGTGTCCCCATCGGGCCACCAAACAAAAAAGTTAGTGTGGAGCCCTGCCTATACAATCAAATAAACAGACAAACAAACACGACGAAGCTCTCCTGATTAAAGAGAAGGAAAGAGGGAAGAAAGAGAGTGAAAGAATTATCTCAGAAGAAGAAACAGAAATAAACGTGAAAACAGGAATACAGGGAAAAGGCATGAAGCGAAAGGTCAACGCCAGCATGCACAGGCGAGGTACAAGATGCGATGGATCATCGAATTAAAAAAAGAAAAAATAATGAGTATGACGAATAAGAAAAATAACTCAATAAGTTCAAGTCACTAAGAGGGGGTAGCTCAATCCCCGATATAAGAATTTATGAAATCAATTCTTCATTTTGAATGTGACTTTGTTTAAATTTATAGCTTCTTTCATACTATTATCGAGAGAATTTCAAAATTTGGGGCTAGTTAAAGAAATTGGTCATAGATTAAACAAAAATGGTCATAGTTAAAGCAATTTAGATTGTCATGGAATTTTCAGTTAATCTTTTATTCTAAATATCAAAACTACGAATAGGGAATCGGTATTATTAGATGAAGGAGATATGACCCTCATGACCTAACGTAATATGATTTTTAATGTTACCGGGCGTTCAAATTTGCAGTGCGGCATTTCAAAGTTAATTATTTGTGTGTGTGTGTGTGTGTGTGTGTGTGTGTGTGTGTGTGTGTGACGATGGTATTATGTTAACAAGATTTATACACTTTTATTGCGATTTAGTGCGATCTTTAGATTTAGACGGATATTATAGTATGTTGAAGTCAAGCCCAAATTTTATGACATCTGAAAATGATTTCTGAAAATGATTTCTAATATCTGAAAATGATCTCAGTGGGTAGCCAAAACATCTGCCTACGTTGAACAATGTCCCGTTACCTCCGTTGTGTCAAAAATGTTCCAGTTTTCCGACAACGACAAACAAAATCCTGTTATTAAAGAAACCTTCATTAAATCGACGATTTGGCTCGTCCTCCTGGTTATTCCATGGCTTACTACTATTTAGCAGAAAAAAGAAACCCTCATTTTGAAAATAATACATTAACATCTCTCTATCTCTAACATAGTACACATCAGCAATTAAAACAGCCTTTGATTTAGCTCAGAGCCCTAAGCCTATAGTTGAATTACGAGATCAGCAGAAGGAAATCAGTTTTTTATACGATGATCTCGTCAATATTTGGACTTTTTGAAGGTAATGAATTATGAAAGCATTTTTTTTTTAAATTGTGTTCTTTAAAGAGATGGTATAGTTTCATTTGAGACCTGGTTTCGGGTTAGCTTTTTTTCAAATGAGATGATGACAAACCTCTTGTGAAATTTTGAAAGAGCATGTAATTCCAAGATGAATTCAACGTTTATTTGATTGAAATGTTATTGGTTTCGAAATGGCCAAGATATCCAAAACAAACTGATTAGGATTGCTTTGTTTTGCAAAGTTTCTGGATATCTCAGCGTTTTTAAAAACCGATTTTCATCAAATAAACTTTGAATTAGTCGTAGAATTATAATATGCTCTTTGGCATTGTCATGAAAGTGGTTTCTTAGTATCTCACAAAACGTTAAGAGCTCAATCCTCATCTCAACCAATACCCTACCATCCCTTTTGTTTAACTAGTGCGCCTCGCAAATATTCTTACTAAGGAGCCAGATCAGCCAACGTTAGTAAACAATTATTTAAGTGTAAGACACCATCCTAACAAGAAGCAGTTGTCATTTGTAAAGTTCATAGAAAACGATGAATAGTAGCTGTATATCAATTATGCATATTTGCTATCCCTCTCTTTACTTCCTATGTGCTCTATTAATCGTTCTAATCGCAGAGACTTTTGCGACAAGACAAGGAAGGCGCCCCCCGCATGGCTATAACAATCGAGCTGACAATTATGGGTACAGGTAGGATCACTGAAACAGTGCAGGCCTTATTTGTTTTGATGAAAGTATAAAAATGACAAAAAGAATGAAAAAAATCGATTAAATTGTTTTTAAACTAATTGAATCTATGTAAAACTTGATAAATATCATGATTTGTAAAATTCTAGTTCAGCTCCTCCTCAGCACAGAGTTAACGCTTAAGGCATTGTCATGAAATACCTAACGCTAGTAGAGCCCAGCGAATTCATTGTGATCAACACCATTCGAAGGTTTGTTTCACGTAATTTAAAACCTTTTTTATATTGACCTCTGACCCCGTACTTCGCCTGTCCCCAAATTCGATGAAGCTATGACAGACATACAAATAACCATATTTTTGTTTGTTTGTTTGTTTGTTTATTTGTATCTTTTTCATTACCATTTGCCATATAGACGAGACCGTTGCTGAAATCGAAGTGTATTCGCAAGCCATTTCTGTCGAAAGCTCATTGACGAACTCTTTTATCACACAAAAGGTTGGCCACGAACCTCAGAAGCGCATGCACGCTAACAACGACTTTCTTTACATGGGTGTTAGAAACCAGGAAAACAATTCCCATGATGCAGGTATGTATTAGCTATTCACCCCAACCCCCATTGTATCCACACACACACACACACACACACACACACACACACACACACACACACACACATGGACCCCATTTACAGTGCAGGGCCGGGCCCTGCCTCAAATATTGCGGTACTCGGCCCCGCAATTTTGTCCGTTTACAGTGCCGGGCTCGGCCCGGGCTTTTAATTCAAACCTTTCAATTTTTTGTCGTAGTGGCGCTCTGCTTGGCGCCGGTCGGCCGCATTACAAAAAGTCTACACGCGAACGGTGACAAACAGATAATGAGCTATGACGTAGATCCGTCATTTGCAAACCACCAATCACAGTGCGTTGAGCGTTAAAGAATAATACATTATTCATGATGCAATCACGCGCCGAAAATGCTACGTTGAGCTAATGTGTTAATGAAATCTAAATAGTAATAAAGACGCGCGCACCTATTGTCACGTCACAAATTTGCATACGCGCTACGTCACGATCACGCGTTGACCCGATGCGACCTCGTAAGGCCAACGACATTTAGCCAATCAGCGTAGCGTACTATTCAAGTGAAAAGCACGCAGGGACTCGCAATTGCTTTAGTGTATGAACATTATTGGTGGGTTATTCACTCGGGGCTAAACTGACATGGTTTATGAATATTGAAAAGGTACCGATGGCGAAGTTTCACGAAATTCCTCCAAACTCAGTATGAATGCACGTGAGTATTTCCTGCAACTCACTTGGCAGGTGCATTTGACAAATACAACAGGTATGGCAGTAAAATAACGCTCTCAAAATGGCCTTCAGGCTCACAGTTGGCACAGCGCGCTGTCAATGTAAAATTGCGTGTTATCGTAGAGCTGATTGCGTTTGAGTGAGAAATGACACTTAATTTTCAACTCGAAAGGTACCGATATAAAATTTTCACAAAACTCTACAAATGAGGTATGTAGAGCAAGCTTGGAATCTAGATTTTCCTAAAAACCAGGTGCATTTAAGCAAAAAGACATATTCTGGGAGGTATGAGTTCGTAAAGTCGAGAGTCCGTGTAAATGTCCTATACCTGATTGTGCGCTCTGCGCGGCGCATTTAAAAACGCTCGTTTCCTATGGAGGATGTCACCGCATTTTTTGTAATGGCCGGTCGCAATGTGGTAAGACCCTTTGCCAACTGGACTCCGCGGCGACGAAGTCGCCGCCTTTGCAGAAGGCAATTAAAGACCTCTGCAGGACAAAACCAATTAAAACTATACTCGTTTTCGACGTTGAGGGTGTTAATATCCTAAGTAGTGAAATAGTACGGGCAGAGGGTCTGGAAGCCAGACTAAATTTGGTACCGCATTTGGCCCAGTTTGCGTTTACAGTGAGAAAAGGCCGGCCGAGCAGCGGCCGGGACTACCTCCAGAGCTTGGCCAAATGCGCGGCCGATTTTGGTACCGCATTTGGCCTTACGCGCGTTTACAGTGAAATGAAGGCCGGGTTCGGCCGCGGCCGAGCCCGGCCCTTTCCGGCCCTTTCACTCACTGTAAACGGGGTCTTAATTTGTCAAGAAATGTATATGAATGTCACACGAGTCTGTTTCGTATTTGCCGATATTCCTTCCTTAATGCGGAAAGGAACATAGGTGAGGCACCTTACATGGTTTATTGATATAAAGATATTGTACTTAAAAAAAAAACAATACTTATGATATTTGTATATATAATCATGTAGTCCTAAGTGTGTGTGTATATATATATATATATATATATATATATATATATATATATATATATACATGTATGTGTGTGTGCACATGAATGTGTATATTGTGTATTTATATATCAATATCCACTTTTTCCGAGACATTGTATGGAGAATACATAAAGCATCGTCAGCAGTAAAGCATGGATTTAACATGACATGAAAGTAAAAAAAACGTTTCCTAAAGACCCTAACACTGTAATTATGACCAAACCGTTTTCCCCAAATAGTCCAAGAGCATTAGTTTTAACCTGGACATTTTTGGTAACAAGCTGATTTTTTCAGGATAGGTCCAGAAAAATGTCTAGAATAACATACTAAAAGTCCTCATAAATCCTCTTCGAGCGTTTTCCGCAATCCAAGATGGCGTCCAAAATGGCCGCCATTTCCAGACTTTCTTATAACTTTTTAACCAGAGAACCCAAATACAAAATTTAAATGTCTAAATATATGTTTTGAAGCATGAGGAATTCAATAAAATACATATCAAGAGATGTTGATGCACGAAAGTACCAAAATCCAAGATGGCGTCCAAAATGGCCGCCATTTTCTGAAATTCTTATAACTTTTCAGTCAGGTAACCTAAATACAAAATTTAAATGTCTAAATATATGTTTTCAAGCATGAGGAACTCAATAAAATACATATTAAGAGATTTTGAAGCACGGAAGTACCGTAATCCAAGATGGCGTCCAAAATGGCCGCCATTTTCTTATTTTTTTCTCATAATTTTGCGAGTAGATTTCAACTGTACACACTTGGAATGACGAAATATACGTTTTGAGTCACGAGGAACCACATAAAATACTTATTCAGAGATTTTGAAACACAAATAAAGCACATAAGCACTTTCAGAAATCCAAGATGATGTCCAAAAAGGCTGCCATTTTTTGTTTTTCTCATAACCCTGAAACTAGGTAACCGCGATACGCACTTAAATGTATAAATATATATTTTGAGACATAAGGAACTCAACGAAATACTTATTCAGAGATCATGAAGCAGTACGTAAGTACAAATAAGTTCTTCGCGAAAACCAACTGTTGCCCAAAATGGCCGCCGTTTGTTTATGAAAAACTTCTGTTTTTGGCCTGTTTCAAGAGACAAAGAAATTCAACATAATGTTCGAGATTCAACAACTCAGAAGGTCCAGTGCAATCTTTCCCTTAAATGTGCACAACGGGTATACATGTAGGTTGGGTTGGATGTATCCCCCCCCCCCCCCCGAAAGGAGGTGGCCTGTACAATCATTATTTTCCAAATATTCAACCTGAAGCATTTGCACTTAAGTTTGTTAATGAATTGCAATCACAAAAATGCTAAACGTCCCTCGCTCGGCCCCATCAAAAAGTGTGCACTAGATCTTTCACGTACAAAATGCAAAAGTTAGTTCCCTCATGTTGGAAGGTAATTTGCCCTTCCTAACCCTTCCACCGCTCGCTTCCCCCAGTATAGATTAAATATCCCGTTGATTAACAATTCCCAAATATTCCATCAAATGTGTGTAAATTATATAATCATTTTCATTTCAATTCAAGTGTAAAAGCTCCCTCGTGTTGGAGGGGATGGGGATACTGTGAGACTATGAATTATACTCTTTGAGGATGGACAATCAATATAACACCAAGGGTGCACTAGGCCGGTTAATGACGATCATAGAAATGCAAAACTCCCTCCAGTCTTTTTTTTTTCTACTTACACTTTTTAATAGAAACAAAAATCTAGTATTTCATCAACGGTGCGCACCATAAAACCCGTAACCTGAAAAAAAAAAAAATCTCCATTTTGTGGGAGGGTGCAACACCTCATACACCGCCCCCGCAAATCTCCGTAAATATATATGTTCTTACTTTTAGGACAAATACAAATCTCAAATATTTCATCAAAAAATCTCTGAATTTTAAATTGGAAAAAGCCAAAATGTCCATCGTAGGAAGGAGTATTCTCCTCTCACCAAAGTGCTCACACTTCCCCATTCCCGACACTTTCCTGAATATACAGGTGTACATTCTTCCTAAAGTTTTCGAATAGAAAACAAATATCGGATATTTAACTAAATGGATGCAACAGATCTGTGAATTTCAAGTCTGAAAATACGAAATTTTCCCTCGTGTGGGAGAGGGCAACCCTATGACCGCGCACTTCCATGATTTTCCCTTTTTTTTTTTTTGATAGAAACAAAACTCTAATATTTCACGAATAGGGTGCATCAGATGTCTGAATATCAAGTCTGAAAATGCAAAATCTCCCTCATGTTGGGGGAGGGGAGGGGATCCCCCTTCCACACCCTCCCATATATTACACATTTCCTTGAATACTACTTTATACATTTCCAACTCTTTTATTGAAATAATTCAATATCTTAAAAAAAAAGTTTGCTCTATATGTTTCACTTTCGAATAAAAAAAAAATCCCTCGTGTGGGAGAGGAGTATCCCTCCTCCATGCACCAATAACTATGAGTGCCATATTCTCTAATTTCTATCTATTATATAATTTTACCTAATCTACACAAAATGAATAAGATAATTATTTTAGACACTACATGTATAGGTGGAGCAATACCTGCACCAAAGAAATGCACTGTCATGTGATGAATTACATATTATTTTGTAGCATATGGAGATGAAGAATCGTTTTTACTTCTCGAGTGATAACTGGCAGTTTCAACTGGAACTCACCTCATGGTAGACATCAAATGCTTTGGTAATAAAAAGGGGCCAGCACTAAATTTTCATCTCATGTGCTTGAGGTGACGAAAATAGACCATGTGGTAAAAAGATATTGCCTTCGAGTAGCCTCTCTGTTTAGCAACAAATCTGATGGTGAAATGTTTCTCTCGTAACAAGGACACACTCACTGAGTTTAACACCATTTTTTTTTTATTTGTATACATTACACAGAAGAATTATGTTTTAAATAAAAAGTTTTTTTTTTTTTAAAGGAAACTATACTTATATTTATTTACATGATTGTGAGATAAAATTGTGACTGCCGGCCATTTTACACGCCATTTTGCATTTCATAGACAGGAAGAGCTTGAGTGGTTAATCGGTAGGCCTACATGCGTGCGTCAAAATCTCTTAATATGTATTTTATTGAGTTCTTCGTGTTTCGAAACATAGACTCTTAAATTGTGTGTTGGGTTTCCTAGTTGAAAGGTTTTAAAAATTTCAGGAAATGGCGGCCATTTTGAACGCTATCTTGGATTTTGGTACTTGCGAGTGTCACCATCTCTTAATATGTATTTTATTGAGTTCTCCATCCTTCAAAACATATATTCAGACATTTAAATTTTGTATTTAGGTTACCTGGCTGAAAAGCTATAAGAATTTCAGAAAATGGCGGCCATTTTGGACGCCATCTTGGATTTTTGTACTTGCGTGCAGCAACATTTCCTGATATGTGTTTTATTGAATTCCTCATGCTTCAAAACATATATTTAGACATTTAAATTTTGTATTTGAGTTCTCTGGTTAAAAAGTTATAAGAATTTCTGGAAATGGCGGCCATTTTGGACGCCATCTTGGATTGCGGAAAACGCTCAAAGAGGATTAATGAGGACTTTTAGTATGTTATTCTAGACATTTTTCTGGACCTATCCTGAAAAAATCAGCTTGTTACCAAAAATGTCCAGGTTTTAAGCTTTTTTTTTTACATAATGCTCTTGGACTAAAAGCTGGGTCCATAGTTATTGATATAATTATGTAGATAGGGCCTGGGGTTACATAATTATACTTGTATTAAGAATACTGTTACAAAAGTCACTTGGTTATTCCATACTCGTTCTGAAAACCGTATCAAAAGGATGCGTGAATTTGACTGACTCACTCCTTCTCCGGTCTGCTTTTGTCGGGGTCATCCCACAATCCCGACACCGACGAGTCATACAGCCCACGAGTTCGACATTGAAAAGAGGTCCATGCGTCATACAGCCCATGAGTTCGACACTAGGCAAATAAAGCCCATGAGTTCGACGCTAGGTAAAACAGCCCACGAGTTCGACAGATACAAGACGGGGTTTAAAGTGTCGGTCTTAAGTTGTGGGCCTTGCTAACTTAAGATAGTGTCAAACTCATGGGCTCTATGACTTGTGGGTGTCGGTCTCGTGACGTGCACCCCCTTTGTCAATGGCCATCACTGAGTCTATAGAGAGACCAGGGAGGTGAGTGAGAGACAGATTCAAAACCCCTTTTGATAATAGCATTTTAAACTAGAGTCACCGCGACAACATCCCGGGGGGAATCTTCCTCCCCCCTTCTTTTTTTAAATCCTGCATGCCTGTTTAAGCAGTCCCCGCAAAATCTTGCTCGGAAAGTTGTCTTTTGTCAAAAAAGATAACTTTTGCCAAATTCTACCCTAGGCAGCTAGGATAATTACCCCGACTTTGGGTGGTAGAAGGCTTAACGGTGCACCACGTATTCTTTCTTGGGTATTGTAATATGTGGCCCTGAAAAGGGCCCACCCATGCACTCTTGACGTTTCGGCAGGCATGTTCCTGCCGTTTTCAAGAGAATGAAACCCCGATATTACCCTGATTACAGGACAACCCTACTATTAGAACGCAATCGCGGTAATCGCTTTGATACAATCAACACGCATGCGCAATATTGCCTACGCTCTTTGGTGCATGGATCATAACCACTGATCTCAAAACTGTAACCACGTTTTGCATGTCGCCTCGTTTTGCGCATGACTATCACTGCTGGACAGAGCGGGGGCCCTTCAAAACGGCTATTCAGTTAGGCCTTTTTATAATGTCTGGTAACTATACGTTTCGAGACAAACATATTTTGTCGTGACTTCTTTTACCGAATACGTTATCTAAAGAAGAAATATAAAGACAGCAGTTTTCCACTTATTAGCAGTAAAACGAGTCTGCTTATTGGTTTTTTTTTTTTTTTTAAGATGCCTTCGTCTTGGATCAATACGTCAACCCATGTGGCAGCAGCCACGTCTTATGTGCTATCCGGCAGTCGTCCAGCGGCCGTGTATTTGACTGCAATTCGGAAATACTCAAGGTATGTTCTCTTCAGACATGAATTTAGATAGTTTAAAGGGATCGTATAGTTTTGGTTGAGACCTAATTTCAGGTTTCTAACATTTATTGGTGAAATAATGAGAAACCTCTTATGAAATATGAAAGAGCATGTAATTCCATGAGAAATTCAACGTTTATTTGATGAAAATTGGTTTTGAAATGGCTGAGATATCCAAAACAGAGCGATTCTAACAAAGTGTGGAACCCACCTTTTATTACAATTACTTTGTTCTACTTTGTTTTTGGATATTTCAGTCATACCTAACCCGATTTTCATCAAATAAATTTTGAATTGCTCTTAAAATGGTATGCTCTGTGCTATTTCATAAGTCTTTTCTTGGTATCTCGCAAAAAGTTAAAAGCCGAATATTTACCTCCACCAATAGGCCTACTGTACCGTCCCTTTAAGTATACGAAATCTGGATGGATCATCTAAAGACTCTATGGCTGTCTTATGAGGTGTACATCTCAAAACGGACCCCCCCCCCCCACACACACACATACACGCAATGACGATGAACGAAGTGTGTTCGAGTAAATATCCAGAAAGTGTGAAAAGCAGATCTGCTGTGTATGTTTAAATGGAAGCTGAACCAATGTTCTGAAATCTTAGGAGGTTAGGGCGTCAAGCTAATAATGATTATTATCATAGTCACGGGACAACAATGATTTGACTTTTCCCAAATCCCAAATGTTTTCCCAGAGACAATGTTCTCACAAGACATTGTTTCATGATGCATCAGGAAGTTGCATCAGTTACATCTATCAACAACTGGTCAACCAATTTACTGGTTAAGGTATACCTAGAGGGCCTACTACCATGCCGTCCTATCATCATTCGCTAACGGCCGGCCATGCGCTGTCACGTACGTGATCAAGTGTTCACTCTTCACAAATAATTGATTTTTATTGTCATTATCAATGGTGGTTCAATATCACTTGATCGTGTTTATTTTACTCTAATCCATTTGTATTATGTATATATATATATATATATATATATATATATATATATATATATATATATAATAACAATAATAGGCCTATATATTATAGTCTCCCCCCCCCCTCTCTATCTCTCTACCTTTCTCTCTCTCTTTCATTTCCAGGCAGGGGAAGGTACCAGTAATATAGGGCCCGAGTGTCTTTTTATCAAGACGACGTTCAGAAACAATACTACGTTCGAGTCCTTTTCTAACCCTGGTAAGCATTTGGTAATTTTCAATAAATTTAACTATAGTCTTTCTTTCTTTTTTAATTTAATTAATAATATTTGATGTAGAGTCACTTAAAGCAGCAATCGGAACACAAGTTTAAAGAGGCAACCTCATAATTGACCTCGAAATGGAAGGTTCGTGGTCTTATCCACTGAGTCCGCTCCTCAAAATTAGAAGAATTTGATTGGTTGATTGTTTCGATTCATTCAACGTGTTGACCCGTGGTACCCTAAAATGGCTGACTTGTTCATCTTCAATCTTCTTGCTTGTGGTCCCTGATCCGTCATCCCTTTTCTTATAAGCCCGCTGCACACTACACGATTTTGCCCCGATTCACCGGTCTTTAGACCTTAAGACTAGAAGTGTGACGTCACAGTCTTGCCATTTTCTAGTCGTACGACTGGGTCTTAGCGCCAGTCGTAGAGATTTGACATGTTGAATTTCTACGACCGGTCGTAGGCTTTCAGCCATTCACAATGCAGTAAAATGCAAGCGCACGCAGTGCGCACTGCGCGCGCTTTATAGACTACAGTCGTAAGCAAAGATAGTAGAGATAATAAGATACGAAGGCGCGCGATAACAATGGACACAAAATGGCTACCCTACATGACGATACATAAGAGAGCTAAGTACAAACTCAGTACACCTAGAAACATCATTCATTCCCAAAGGTAGTGGTATTTTTATTATCTTAAAAAGATTTAAAAATTATAGTCGTAGCTTTTTTTCGATTAAGGGGATTGTTTTGAAGAACGAGATTTTAGAGTAATAAGGATTATTTCGTGGAGGTAAAAATTTGGCAACAACATGATCTCACAATCAAAACGCTTGATAAACAACAACAACATCTTCAAAGACAGCGCGTCTCAGGCAAAGACACACATCACCTCGTATATCTTTTGTTAATTCACCAGTCTTGTGTCCTTCTCACTCTCCCTCTTCACCTCCATATCCCTTCTCTCTCTCTCTCTCTCTCTCCTCTCTCTCTCTCTCTCTTGTCATATTTCCTTTTTTTTTTCTTTTTTTTTACCATAATCGTGTATATATTGTATATTTCTGTACATTTTTTTTTTCATCAATCGCTTTTCATTCTTATTTTTTTTGTTGTTGTTATAGTTGTTTTGTACACTTTTCAGAGTTATTTGCAATTATTATTTATTGATATTGTAATGTGCTATATGTTTTTCATTGGACTCCGATACCCAGAGTTTGGGTTGTGAGTAAATAAACTTTCAACTTTCAACTTTCAACCTGAGACGCGCTGTCCCTGAAGCCGCTGCTGCTGTTTATCAAGCGTCAAGGCAGCGCGTCTCAGGTGATGTGCGTAATACGCATGAGGACCGCGCGCTGTCCATTTGTTTTGTACAGGATTAGCGCGCACTTTCGTGTCTTATTAGTTAAGCGTCTTTGGTCGTAAGCCTACTAGTAAGGTTCGGTCGTATAGTGTGCTGTGTCCGGTCGTACGACTGGTCTTAAAGGTGCATGGTCCCGGTCAGTGCCGTATATTAAGAGAGTCTGGCCAACTCGGTTTTCGGCTTAGGTGTTTTGAAGCCTGTGATTGGTCAAAAGCTGGTCCCGTGACCTACGGGCGCCATGTCGTTACCAAAGTCAATCACGCGGACGCGAGCAGAGCTCATACGCAGTGCCCATTGTTCATTACGCGCAGCTACGCGCTAATATTGCTTGCCTTGGGGACTTCCCCTGAATATCAGTCATGGTGCAGTGGGGATATGTCATTGCCGTAAGGTTGTCAACTTTATTTAAGTATATAGAAGGTACAACACGAAAGATATTTTGATATCTTATTGCCATAAACTGAAGATTAGTCATGCCTTCCTGCGCAGCATGGCGTTGCGCGAACCGACCTGGCTCTTAGTGTAATGATGCACCGCTTTCCGACAGATCCAAAACAAAGGAAAAAGCGGGAAATCAGAGTGCGACGGGAAAAAATATATCTGATTTGTTTTCTTTGGATTCCTCGCGGTGTATTTCAGACTATCCAAGTTTTGATTCACATTTGTATGTCTCCGCCATAACATACGAAAGTGTCGCCTGAGGCATTTGTTTTGGTCGTCCGTCCGTCCTTCCGTCTGTCCTTCATATCGCAATCAATATTGTGGACACCGTTTGAGGTAATGAAACTTGACATGTATGCTTGTGTGAGTGGACGAAGTTTTGTTTTTAGCTTATAGGGCTTATAGGACCGTGATTTTCTCGTGATTTTATTTTATTTATTTATTTATTTTTTTTTGGGGGGGGGGGGTATGGGAGGGGGGTAAGGGTCAAGGATCAATGTCAGGTAAAATGTAATATTAAAATTCTACTCTCTATTGTTGAAATACTATTACCCATGCAGTTCCTAAATACCTTGGAAATTACCCCATTCACAAACTTAAAACCAAATATTGTACACGTATTTGCATGCCATCATTACTACACAATGACGCGTGATAGGGAAAGATTTTGGCCATGATGGTCAAAGGTAGGTGAAAATACTAAAATGACAGAATTTTCTATATACTTTTAAAATAACCGTTGAAAGTATTGCCATGAAAATAGTAGTAAGTAAAAAGTAGTGAGAAGAAGTAAGCAAAAGTAAAAATGCTCAAATTCCTTAATACTTGCTCTCTTAAACAATAAAAGACATCCATTCATACCTAGTTCAAGGAAAGTAAACATTCGACGCATTAAATTTAGTGACAAATTTGCCATTTTTTCTGCCAATTATGTGAAACTGTCGTGTAACATTGTCAAGACGTACTCTACACCTGCTAAGAGAACAATGTAATATGGCGGAGGAATACCGGTCGCCATTAGGACATCTTTATTTGTGTGTTTTTTTTTTTATTATTTGGTACAGATGTCACTGAGGATATCCCTCATATTATGTTATCCAGGTAAAGTACTTGTGCTTTCGTTCAACATGTCTTTTTTAGATATTATTTTTAAACAATTTTAGATCATTTTACATATACCTTAATATCGGTGACGTCACTTTTTCATGTTGTACATTGTACATAGGTGTATTCCTTTTGAATTACATACTAATCGGCCTTCATGTCAGTTTCATACATATATTGGACTATGGTAATTGATGATTACAATGTATTTACGAGGGAAACAGTAATAACTGTGGAATTCGTCTATCCTCTGCACAGCTAGAATTGTAAATTTATATAATACATCATGTTGTTATACAATATTCTTGTTCCCTGGACAACTTGCTAAATACAATATACATAGCATGCAGTCTAGTGAAAGTTTACGATACGACTTACTGTGAATTCTTCTTTTATTTTCACAGCAATAATTCATTATTTTTTATATTCAGGAATTATGTCCTTTAGACAGCTTCCCTATTATTTATACGGTATACCTGTGTGCTTGTGTCTATTTGAATGTGTAAAAATGATTGATTGTTGGCTTTGTTCAACATGAATGGAATGAAAGAATGTCCCTCCCTCAACCTACCCCCTTTCTCTCCCCCCCCCCCCCTCCCCTCTCTCTCTCTCTCTCTCTCTCTCCCTCTCTGGGCAAGAGAAAGAAAAGTCAAGCAACACCGTGCCTTTGGGACGCCTGCGCGTACACACCTAACCCTCCAAGCGCACACGCTAAAACCATAAGCGCACTGTACGCTGGGTAACGACATGGCGTCCAATTTATGAGTTGGCCAGACTCTCTTAATATACGGCACTGGTCCCGGTGTTTTAGTCAAATGCGTACGCGGGCGCACGGCGCAAGTTTCCTATAGAGACCTATAGGAATCATCATCATACATCACCATCATCATCATCATCATATTTCACGTTACTCTTATTCGTACCTATGCACTATACATATGTAAAAAACAATGTATTTACAGTGTTTTATATTTTGTAGTATTTCTCCATTCCGCAAACAATATAATTTTTTGTGTATTATGTAGATAGGTCCGTGGGCTGCCACGTGCTCAAGCTTTTGCTTATAGTGGCAGTCCTTCTTCCGCATAATTTCTCAGATAAGTATTTGGAAAATTGGTAATACGATTTATAATTTGTTGAATGAAATTAATTTACACATCGATTTTCCTTCTTTGAATCATGTACTTGTAATCTGCTTACTGATATTCCATGTGATATTACTGAAAATAATTTTGATTTATGTATGAAATTGTGTTGGAAGAAAAATAAATCAAACAAACAAACCTACGCTATTGACTCCTCTTAAGCGCTTACGCTTTGGCCCACTTTCCCGAGTCCGAAGAAGTCCGATTCACTGTAGCCAATGGTCAGATCACAGTTCGGCTCATGATTCGGCTGAGGGGGATGACAGCTTTAGCAAACTGGTTTTGTGATGTCATAATAACAAGCACATATGCACGCACTCTGGCATTACTACAGACTGCGCGATGCACAAAAAAAGACAACAAAGGCAACGTTACTTAGCAATACCATGTGCACAGCGCTAATAAGGCACAGCGTAACGTTACATACCCCGCCCGGGGCCCTGCTGCCTGAACTTGAAGAAAGTCCAGACGAAAGTCCAGACTCCAGATCTAGATCTGGACCCTTGTCCTGCAGGCACTGTTGTTCCTGTGCTGGATTTTTCAGGTAAGGTATCTGCTTTATGGATTTCCGATGTTTTGTAGTCGAGATAAATCTCATAGTGGTGTTATTTACACCAAGGACTAATGTTAGATCTAACAGTTTGTTTCAGTAGGCCTACGCTCTAGGACCCATCTCGGAAGAGTGGCCTGACCACGTAGATTCTAACACAGTGTCGCCGCTTCGCGATCCCAGCGCTGGTGTAGGTATAGTGCTAGCGTACTTCCGTATCCATGTAGATATCTCAAAATTCACTTTGCCAAATTAGTCCAGTCAAAATATGGAATGACCCAAAACAAATTGCAACAGAAACTATTCCACTTGCATTTAACCTGAAAGAGCTATTAAAACAACATATTAAAAGTTCCCTAAAATTCGAGTGGTGGATCAATGCCTAATTTGCATAAATTCAAAATGGCCGCCATTTAACCTATTTATGCTTATATCTTGGGACATAAAACCCATAGAAAGTCCGATCTTGTGTCTAAACCTATGTTTTTTAGGTCAAGGAATACAATTATGACATCAGTAATGACTTAAAAAGTATTCCATTGTACATAATTTGCATATATTTGCATATAAATGCATCCAAAATGGCCGCCATAATGGCCTTTTAATATTTCCGTAAATAAAACCTGTAGAAAGTAAATTCTGGAGTATATACCTATGTTTTTCACGTCAAGGAACACAATTATGACGTCAGTTGTAACTTAAAAAGCATTCCTATATACATAATTTGCATATATATGCATATAATTATATGTAAAATGGCTGCCATATGGCTTGTATATGCCCCTCTTTCTGATTATTTCATCCGTAAGTGGGTTCCTTTGTGTCCCTTATCTTCACTGTCAGGAATAATTGGTGCAATATTACATTCAGTAGTAAGTCACTGAAAATCTGTATAAATATACTTATAAATATATTTTTTCAAATCTCTAATATGAATACTTTTCTACTTTTAGGATGTACATATACATGCAGCCTGCTCAATGTTGATTGTGATGCCTGTATTTAAGTATTCAAGGGCAAAGAACATTTACATTTCACAATCTTAATGAACATCCTTATACCTATAGTTGCATGAATTTCCATGAATTTGCAAGTACTTTTGGGCCTACTTTACCACCCATGATTTCCTCAAATAAAGCCTCTGGACATTAATCAATGTAAACAGCGTTATACCTGAACAGAACCGATTTTCATTTAACTTTAACTTCAAATTAGCTTCCAAGTGTGCCAAATAGGTACAGAAAAATTGAAATCTTTGAAATGTTTAATGCATATTTGTAACTACACAATACTTTTAAGGTAAGAAGGGGGTACATTCATTATGAGCATGCTTATCTATGAGTTGATATATACAAAAGTTACATGAGTTTGGTATACATTGTAGTAGATGTTTTTGTCATATTTTGGTGCCTTGGTCACTCAATGTGTTTCTGAACAAGAGACCCATATGTTTAGAGCTCACCTGAGTATCTCAAGTTTACCTTCCATGCATGGAGTCTAGCGGACTTTTACCTAGGCAGAACACATCAAAGTTGGAAGCCTTTAGAGATCTCCAGGGCCCAGGGAGACATGGCATCCATATGCTTTTATTCCATGACACTGGCGAAAACACCTGCCAAGTCTGTAGAAAATGTGATCATGCATTTCCAAAAAGATCAAAACTTAAAACTGGTCCCTAATGAATTAGTTCTTTCAGCAACCAAACGGGGACACTCCTGGATCTGCCATGAAGCATTTAAAAGTATCTTCTACAGTACAGGGTCCCTGTAATCATGGCCTTTATCCTTTTACCCATTTCTGATTCTATAGGGGAAAAAATGATTAGGATTCCCTAATTTGGGGGATTTGGGGCATCTTGGAGTCCCTATGAGGTTCATGGTACCCATGTGACTAAATAATATGACATTCTATCACCTGCCAAGTTCGGTAGAAAAAAAAAATTCCACACTTTTTGTAAAAATGATGAAAGTGTGAAAATTGGCCCCTAATTTAGTACAGGCCCAAAGGGGATCACCCCTAAATCTGCCATAAACAATCTTACGAGTACATTCACTAATATATTTGCTCAAAGGACTTATGCTTTTAGAAAAGCAGAGACTCTAACCCTACTTCTTTCAGCGGTTGATATGGGCCGCTTTGAGACTGTTTTCTCAAAATTTCATGCCCTCAATCCAGAATTTGTAGTTTTCCCGCTAAAGATGGCTGCGCGTGTCTCTCTTTTTCTCTCAATTTTTTTTTTTTTTGCGCATGTCACAAATTCAACACCCAAGAGTCATAGAACCCATGAGCTTGACACTAGACAAATAAGGCCCACGAGTCCGACACAACGCAAACAAGGCTTTTAAGTTTGACACAGAATTATTAAAGCAAGGAAGACCGAAGACCTTTTTTTATGCTGACGTAATTGACTCGTGGAAAAAACCCAAATGTTTAAAGCAGGAGAACAGATCCAGGGATGATCCCCTTCGGTTCCGAACCAAATTAGGGACCAATTTTCACACTTTCATTATCTTCACAATTCTTTTTTTCTTTTTTTCTTTTTTGGGGTGGGGGGGGGGGGGTGGGGGTCTACACTATTGAGGGTACTTTCAAGTGTTTCATGGCAGATTCAGGGATGTCCTCTTCTGGCCGCAGCCAGGAATAATTTATTGAGGACCACTTTAAAGTTTTGATCTTCTTTGTGGAAACGCGCATGATCACATTTTTTTTTTTAACAACTTTGGCAGGTGTTCGTTTTCGCCAGTGTCATAGAATAAAAACATATGAATGTCATGTCTCCCTTGGCCCTGGAGGTCTCCAAAGGCTTCCAACTTTGGTGTGCTCTCCCTATGTAATAGTCTGCAAGACTGCATGGGAGGTAAACTTGAGATACTGGGGGGCTCTCAACCCATGGGTTTCTTGTTCAGAAAGTCATTGAATGACAAGGCACCAAAATATGACAAAAACAATATCCACACAAAACTCATGTAATCTTTGCATATCAACTCATAGATGATAATTCTTATAATAAATTATTGATGTACTCTCCTCATCAAAAAAAAAAAATCAATTGCATGTATGCATTAAACATTAAGACAAATTCTCATATTGTATGGAAATATGAGATGTTTCAAACAATTCAAAATTTTCCATTTTTGTGTACCTATTGAGCACACATGGATGCTAATTTGGAGTTAAAGTTGAGTGACAACTGATTCTGTTTGATACTGTTTGTGTAAAGATAATCATTTAGGTTGTGAAATGTTAACGTTCTTTGCCCTTGAATTAGTAGATACAGACATCACAGTCAACATTGTGCAGGTTGTATGTACACGTATATGTATAATAAAAGTAAGTGTATTCATATCTAAGTTATTTGAATAATTATATGTACATTTTATGCAAATTTTCAGTGACTTACTCCTAAATGTAGGTACTGCAGCAATTACTCCCGGCAGTGAAGGTACGAAACACAAAGGGACCCACTTACAGATGAAATAATCGGAGATAGGGGCATGCACAAGCCATATGGCGGCCATTTGCATATAATTATATGCATATATATATATGTATATATATATGCAAATTATGTATATTAGAACGCTTTTAAGTTACAACTGACATCACAACATAATTATGTTCACTGACGTGAAAAACATAGATATTGATGCGAAAATTTACTTTCTACAGGTTTTATGTACGGAGATATTAAAAGGACAATATGGCGGCCATTTTGGATTCATTTCTATGCAAATTTGTGCAAATTATGCACAAAGGAATACTTTTAAGTCACTACTAATGTCATAATTGCATTCCTTGACCTAAAAAGCATAGGTTTAGACACAAGAACTGACTTTCTATGGGTTTTATGTCCCAAGATATAGGCATAAATAGGTTTTATGGCGGCCATTTTGAATTTATGCAAATTAGGCATTGATCCACCACTCGAATTTTAGGGAACTTTTAATATGTTGCTTTGATAGCTATTCCAGGTTAAATGCAAGTGGAATTGTTTCTGTTGCAATTTGTTTTGGGTTGACCCCCTTTTTTTCATATTTTGACTGGACTAAATGGCACCAAACTCACAGGAAATGATTTATGATTCATATCCAACAGCTCACGTTAATTGGAAACAAATCACATGTCGGGAAGCGTAAGTGTAGATATCGACTTTCCTGTCGGCGTCGCTAAATAATCTGCTCTACGACTAACACGAGTGATTGCGGCCAGGCCCTACCTACCTGCTGCGCACGCACAGACTGAAGTTAGCCATTTAATATCATGAGACAAATCTTTCAAGTAATCGGGGGCAATAAATAAATTTACAAATTATTTGTGGTAAGTTGAATGAAAAATGTAGTTCCTATATCACACAAATCGCAAAAATCATTACACTTTTGAGTTTAGTTCTCGCGTAAATTCCCCGTTCGCACAGTACTAGTCGGCTAACTTCAGTTCTAGACTGTGCATCTTGCGTTCGCCAAGATCTCTCGCGAAGGGTGAGTTTTTTTTTTTAGTGACGACTTGAAAGTCGACGTCAATATTGATACTTCTCGATTACTGATTTCGTTCAAATATAAGAGAATACTTTGAAATATGCTATGAAGTATATCCTGTAATTTTGGTGCGATTTGGTTTAGTGAAATTTGAGATGTCTACATGGATAGAACAGTACACAAGCGCCGCCTGCTAGTATTAGGCCTAAGCGTCGTCTGCTACTCGATACGAATTAACGCACGCGTATGCGAGCACTTGTAAACAGTAATAGTGAGAGCACCTATGACATCATAACATCCGGGCTCGTCAGCTCGTTCGCATAATTCTCACCTAAAAAGTTCCATTTTTAACATTAAATTACGGATTTAATCGTTATGAAATTTTGATTCTGTTTGATTTTGTTTTTCTGGGTCTTTTAGAATTAAAAGAACAACATATAAAAAAAAAAATGAAAAACCGGTACAATGCCCTTTTAAGACCAAAAGTATAGAAGCGCACGCAGTGCGCTGCGTGCGCTCTATACTCTTTGCCTAAGACCCAGCTTGGCTTAAGACTTTAAGACCAGTCTGATCGTGTAGTGTGCGGTGGCCTTAATCAGTGAAGGCTGCCATCTTCCAGCCAGGACCTGGCAGTAGCAGTGAGTTGAAATACTTTCCGGCTTGAGTGCATGAAGTCATTTCTCTCAGTGGCTTCTCGCCAGCGTGCCTTGCGTGTATGTGATTTCCCCTGGGCTGCGGTTTCTGCTATATCCATCTTCTGTGTTTAGTAGAGCTCTTGAAGTAGAAGTGGAGGGCGGAGGAGGCTGCGGATGAGGCAGTAGCAACGGTAAAGTGAAAGAAGATGCGGGGTACGTGCTGTTCAGGTGCGGCGGAAGGGGGTCGGGTTTCATCAGGGTGTGAGATCAGCAAGCAAAGCAGGAAGAGTAGGAGGGATTTGGCGGTGGAGGCAAATAGTCAAAGAGAAGGAGGAGAACCGGTTTGCAAAGCGGCATAGCAGGGAGTACAAGAGGTGTGGACTCGATGGAAAGGGGTGGAGCAGAGGAAGGTTTCATGGAGTAACCTCGGGTCACTGTCCTCTAGAGCTTCATGATCAGTTCCCTCTGTGATGTTTTGCCTTCACCAGTGAATTTGAAGAAGTGGAGCGTTTTGGAGGACAATGGGTGTGGGGTTTGCAAGAAGGCAAGGGGCTCGCTGGAGCACATTCTGTCAGCGTGTGGCTGGTTATTGCAGGCTCATACATGGAGGCATAACCAGGTGTTAAAAGGAGATGGTGGGAGTGGCAAGGGTGGCAGTGGAGGCGGGAGAATGGACCCCCCATCAGCGTGAGGGGAATCCGTTCTGTGAAGGAGGGAGTGAGATGCAGTGAGAGAAGGAAGGGCCAAGGGGATGATATTGGAAGGTTGTTTTTCATGAAAATTGCACGTTCTATCAACTTGATAATTTTATTGACATAATACCCGTTAAGGGTAGCATTATTCCCCCTGCTTTCTGAAAGCGGTTAGTCAATCAATCAATCAATCAATCAGTCAATCAGTCAATCAATCAATCAATCATAGTACAAAGTAACATATCATTGAAATAATATTGTTCAAACATTTGCAAAAGATTCATGTAGTATCCGAGAGAAATTATATAACGCACACACACACACAGATATATATATATATATATATATATATATATATATATATATATATATATATATATATATACATATATATATATATTGTATACAATAATTAGGAGGAACATGAATGCATATATACTTCGTGGGCGTGCGGAAAATAGATCCGTTTATGGAAAATAGTGATCCACTAAAAAGCAAAGCTTGTGGGACGTGGATCGCTAGATAAGTAATGAGTAATGATATATTATTCGAGGGTTTTTTATAACTACATGTATTGTATTTAATATAGATTGATTAAGTCATTTGTAAAGATATACATGTAGTTATATTGAGATACGCAGGTCGGAAAAAAAAATAAAATAGAATATCAGTGCTAACGCCCGGACACTGTTCACTGAACCACGTGTACCGGGAAAATATGACAAGGACAACACTCACGTACACACATTACCCATACACATATAAGACGCGGGACAGTACCGAGAGGAGAGAAGACGGTAACAATACAAGTCTACGAAGAACAAAAGACAGGAAAGGAAGAGGAGAGAAGAAAGAAGAGAGGTCTGCATACAGAACACGCCAAGATGCTCTTTCAAATGCTCTTTCATTATAATAGAAAAGTGAATTTTCGTGGAATCCCATAACCTCTAGTAGTCTCCTCATCCAGCGGTTCCAACACCAAAACTTCAAAATTCATAACTTTTGCATCGATTGTCCAATTTTCCTCAAACTTTCACTGATGTGTTCTACTAATGTTGCTGCTTTCACTCAATCCACATTTCTCTTTGGGTTTTGGTTTCCTTAAACAACTGCCTGAAAGCAAACTTGTTCAGTTTTGCGTTTGCATAGCATCATTCCCCCCCCCCCTCTCTCTCTCTCTCTTGTTTTGCTTGAGCTTTGAGCGGATGATTTTATCTTGCTTGGTTACGTTTGCGCATCAGAACGTTTACTATTGTCAGACAGCAAAGCTGATTTAGCAGAGTTTCCTTTCAGGCAATCTCCTCCTTTCCAGTCTCTGTTCGATCGTTATATAGTTCAGTTTGTTTAGGCTTTTCAGGCTGTTCCACGTTCTCGTCGACCTGTACTCTGTACTTTCTTATCACTCGCATTTCTTTCCCATTGGCATCCAAGTTTACAGTTCTCACCCCATACTTGTTGTCACATCTGATCCTTTTGTTTAACATTCCATGTTTATCAAAAACATGGAATGTTGACATAGTTCTCCCTTTGCTTGTTGCCACTTTCTTCCAGTTTGTATGTGAATTGGGTTCTTTCATTTTAGTTGGTCTCTCCCATTCCTGTTACTCCCATTGGTCCTCGATCTTAGTTGATTTGAATGTTTATAAGTATAGTTTATGCAAATTATGCTCGTTATGTTGAGTTTTGCTGAAGGCAAGTCAAACTGAACAAGTGTTCCTTATAGGATTTGAAGCGTGCAGGACTCATGTTTACAGTCTGCGTCCCTGAACCTGTAGCTATCCTACACTGTCATCATTTTTATGTTTATCATGTCTTAAGGATCATTTTCTTTTTACATTTTCTCCTTTCCAGGCAATTACCTCAGGGCAAACAAAGAGGACAACGGAAGGATTCAGCTTGGAGAAAATGACAGTTATGCAATATTCCAATTGCACGACGTTTAAACGTCTGCTCCTCCTAACAATAATGTTCCCACATCCACGACAAGAGTGATATATCGATGTAGATTTTGATTCATTCAGGTAGTATGATAAAAGCGTGGAGTCAAATCTCTTCAACTTGACTTTCTTGTGAAAATAAAGGAGAAAATATTTTCGTGACTCGTCCGAGTCACTTCTGAGAACAGCTCTGTTTGGCTGGCAATAGGAGAATGGGCGATGTTACTGCCCATATCACATGTTTATTTTTTGTACGTCGAGGAATATTCCGAATCACGGACTTGTATGTTGATGAAAGGTTTACCCATAGGGAGATGTTACAGATGGCATGGCAACTCTTTGTAATCCATGCAAACACAATCATGTTTGAGTTCTAGAGCATTACAATGAAATGTCTAACATTTCTCTTCGCTTTATTGAAGTTATGCTCGGCGCCGCTCCAGTTCCAAGACAAAATTTTGAGAGTTTTAGTTGCCATTGAACTAAGGGCTGTATTTCAATGCAAATCTTGAGCGAAATACTAAATTCATTTATAAAAGTTTAAGAATCAAAAATCAAAATGAAATGAAAATTAGGTCCTCGTAAAAATTTCATATTTCTCCGTAAGATGCGCATATTTTGCGCATGTTAGTTTTCTATCTATTTGATAAGGCACATTTGTTCTTTCAAGTAAAGTATTCGTCTAAAGCGTGTTGCAGCGGGTTTTTCTAATTTTTGCTGTGAAAGATGTTTTTACATTACAGTGCATTTTGATTCGCTGCTCCAATTCAAAGTATACATATTGATTGTTGCCAGCACATTGAAAGAAAGCCAGAGAGCGAACTGCATGGGGAAGTCTTTTCTGCTGTGAGAGCGTTAGTCCTGATTACTGATGCGCTCTTTTCTCAAAGCACCTGGACATACATACCACCTCCAAATAGGCGCATAACTTCTAAGCGGTGCTTAGCATGACTTCTAAGGAGAGCAGATAGTTCTTTCTCCATTTCAACTCCCCCCTGGTTTACCGCAAAACCACACACACAGGGGAATGAATCTGCCGTGTTCACCCACCTGAACAACAAGGGACACCATTTTGAAGACAAAGAAGTTGACATCATTGACCAAAAAAAGAAAAGAAAAGAAAAAACCTAGAATTGGAATTTGTCAACACTGACAAAATAAGGTGATCCGATATATTCGGAAATAAATGTTTTGAGTCCTGATATCAATACAGATGACCCGATCTGTTTCATCTGTCATTATAGGGGCGATTGGTCATGTGATGTTGAGATTCTCATCCAGAAAAGGAACCTAGCAAGATCCTTACCTGTGCAAAATGTGGGGAAGATTGGACATGTATTCACCAAGACACAGGATTAAACACTTTTGACCTTTGACCCTAATTTACCTACCCAAGATGTTTTGGAGGAAGTAGTTGTTATTTTATGAAATGATGGTCGTGACATGAACTAAACATGTGCAAAATATGAGGTTGATAAGACTTATTGTTCTTGATCTGTTGCTCAGAAAGTGGAAGAAAGAAAGAAAAATATAGAAAAAGTTAAGGTATTGTATAGAAATTTGAAGGAGAAGAATAAAAGGATCAGAAAAAAGATAAAGATGGGAAGGGGGAATAAGACTTACTAAAGAAATAATATAAGGGTTTTTTTTTTTTTTTAAAGCAAAAGAATATAGGCTGGGGTGAGCCTCGGACACAGGACCCTCAGATTAAAAGTCCGATGCGCTATCCACTGACCTATGTTCTGTGTATTAAGGAAAATGACGCTACATCAAAGCTAAGTGCCAATTTCAACCAAGTTTTTCGACGTGATCCCGACGTCGTATAAAAAAAAAAAAAAAAAAAAAAAAAAAAAAAAACGGAGGGCACAAATCAGATAGCCCCAGGTCTCATCTACAACATAATTATTCAGATCTGGGAGAAATTCATTGAGGGTAAGTGAGCTAGTGCTCGATAAAGACAGTCATGTCAATTTTCATTTCCAGAAAAAAAATGCCCTCCCATAGAGGGCACGTACGCGTCCGTCGATTTTTTATCAAATGCTCCAAATGAACTGAAACGTGTGAAAAACAATTTTGAGCTCGATTGACGCATGTTAAAATTCCAACGCGCGCTCGTTTACTATGAACATGATCAAATTTTATGAAATGAATCGATAGAGCTTAACGTTAACTATACGAGATGTAAGTTTCATTAAGAAATTCCATTTCATTAATGAGATATGATTGTGAACGCGATTTCAGATAATGACGTCATAATGACGTCACGGTTGACTGATCACAATGATACATTAGCTCTGTCGTTCTTAGGACATGATACATGAACATATGGTTTAAGTTTGAATTGATAACCGAAGGACTATTTGAGTTAACCTCTGTACAAGATTTGAGGAGAAAGAAATAAGAAGAAAGAATCCATACACATACAGAAGGTGATCCGAGAGGATACTCGGATCACCTAAAAAAATAGATGGTTTGAAAGAGGAGTCCGTGAAGCTGTTTATGGGAACGCGGAAAATCCTTCCCTGAACAGAGGAGGGGGACTCCGACACAACCTTTTACCAACAAACAAATCCTTGATCTAGAAAATTCCTTCGACATGCACAGAAATAAAGGCAATAACATGTTCGCCAGCTAGACAGAGCTGAAGGAGTGACTTGGACGAGTCACAAAACTGTTCCCCGTGATTTTAGCAAATTAAGTCCTGTCGAACAGATGTGATTGCACCCTTTTATTTTTTATAAGAGTGATATTACAATAATTTTCTTTATTCAGATTTGAGGCTGAAAATTCTAAGTAAAGCGTATAGCGGGGAGCAGGTTGGCTTATATTTTAGCACGGCTTAACGATAATTGAATTATGATGTATATAGTACTACTTTACTTCAGTGAAAGCCACGTGACATATTGCTTTCGTTCACAGGGTGCACTGTTTACACAAAACGACTCAGGGGAGCTTTCAGTCCAACCTGTCCAGAACTATCGAATGTAGCATCTTGTTTTGGCTAACATTTATAGGAGTCACTATAATATCCAATGTGTTAAATGGCTAGCGTTATAGAGAAAAGCAAACATTTGTGTACATGTAGTCTTATAAGGCGCTATGGAAGTTTAACTTATCATCATCATCATCATCATCATTACCAGCATTATTATATGAATGTGTGCATGTGTATGTAAATATCTTTTGTTTTGTAAGACTTTCTGGAGGTGGATTTGTTTTGTTTTGTTTTGTGTTTTTATGTCTTAATGGTAAGATGGTAAAGATTTTGTTATTTGATGGTCACGTTATTTGTAATTCTTCTTGGATGTACACTAATGGTAATATATCATCTGTAGTATTTCTGACGTGTACACAGGCACACGCGTATTAAGACACCGCTTTCCATTTATTACATCATATTGTGAAGTATGAACAATGATAAAATTGTACCATCATAATTAGGATGATCAAAATTAATTTTGTACATAGGGCCTACATAATTAATTTCATATGTATCAGACTTTAACGTTAGGAATTCTCTGTTCGACATTGGCAGACGTATTTTCATTTAGAGCCTCAAGTTCCGAAAAGAGACTTGCTGTACATAGGGTGAAATATATGTTAGACTGCTCTTTATGATTCCATGAATGGACTTTTTTCAACAACATTAAAGGTGGAATACATGGCAATGTGATTTTACCAAGAGAAACCACTAGAGAGCAATCCGACGTTGACTAACATATTAACTATCAGCTAAGTTCTCATTATGAATATTTTGTTTTCACATAGTAGGCCCTATTTGGATTTTCTCTTTACTCATTTCCATCTTGAAAATTTGACAACATGTTCGAGCGAAGTTGGCTTTGATGATAAATGAAAAAAAATAACTTTAAAGTGGTTAAATCACCGGTAGTTCTAAATCAACCCGACAGGCCTTCCGACACTGTTCAAGATGTTTCTTAAACTTTTTTTCAGTCATACATTTATTTACTTTTTGTCATATTGTATTATTGTCACGTAATCATCAAAGCTTGTTATCGTATAGTACCTTACGTCGTTTGACATGAAACAATGATGCATAGTGTGAACCTAACAACACGAAATGATGTTTGTGTAATGCAGACATTTGGTTGTAAATGCAAGCTTCCAGAAGGTGTGAGAAAAGGGTACGGAGTATCAAAGTGTGATGTCATAGCCACATTCATCGCCATATGGAAGCCGGTTCTACACAACCTCACCATGCCCGAATATCTGTAAATTCCACTGTTTCTAAACATGCTCATGTATAGCTGTGGTTCTGGCTCGGACAACCTTCATTCAGTAAAAACTCTTTCACCAAGGGAAGTATAGAAGTGAAACACCAACAACATTAAGTGAGCTGTTGGTGAGTACATTAATTATCATTCAAGTTCGTAAATTTGTCCTATAATTGTACTCGTGCATGGGATTGTTTATTGAATTGAATTGAATTGAATAACTGAAACTGCACTGGTCTTGCACTCGAGACACAGTGAACAGTTCCAGCACGTTTATTTTCATATTTCACTTGACATCAAAATACATCCAAAAAAAGAATACAAACCAAGTAAGATACAAAATATGTCATACGTCGGGACATGAACAGAAAAAAGTGTGTCAGCATACACAATGTACATAAGACTATTCTCTATAACTTGTGAAATATGATGGAACCGCAAAAGCAAAGCTTGTAAACGCAGGTTCCATGAAAAAAATACCGGTGTAAATTTGCTATGCAATCAATGGAGATAGGACACAAAGTAATAATGACGAAACGATTATGAAAGCTAAAATATCAAAGTACAAAGGGAAAAAGAAATAAGAGAATAAAAAGAAAAAGTGAAAAAACAAAACAAAAAAACAAGAACCCAGAGAATAAGAACTAAATGAAAATATGGCATATATAATTAGGTACACAAGTATATACGTGCACATTATCTATAATCAACTTCATAATGAGTTCAAAATGTTAATACAAATACGGGTGCAGTGATTATATAACGGGAGCATAAACCAGAAATATACATTGAACGAGGATACTGCGCATATAACATATTGAAATATTCTAATGAGACTGATTATATTCATTTATTAACATTAATTTCAATTTTTGTTTAAATGTAAACATACAAGAACAATTGATTAAATCGGCGGGAAGATCATTCCAGAATTTAGGTCCGGTAAAAACAATTGTTTTTTGAGCAAGGAGTGTGCGAGTACGTGGAAGGTGAAATGATTCTCTTTGTCTTGTGGGGTAAGCATGGACGATATAGTTTTTCTGAAACATATGAGTAAATACGTCAGGCAAGCCGTTTGCTGATAACTGAAACATAAATGTTCCTAAGTTGTATAAAAACAAGTCAGCAACCTTAAGGAGTCTGTTTTCAAGGAAGAAATAATTCGTGTGACAATAATAATCGGCTAGATTTATTGAACGAATAGCCCGTTTTTGTAGTTTGAAAATTTTATCAATGTATAATTTGGCACAGTTTCCCCAGGCAAGTATTCCGTAACAGAGGTAGGGTAAAATGAGCGTTGAATTATAAGTTTTTCAAAATATACTTTGGAAAAAAAAATGTTTTAGCTTATTTAAAATCCCAGTATTTCTCGAAAGCATTTTAGATAAATAATTCATGTGATATTTCCATGTTAATTCATGGTCAATATGAAGACCTAAAAATTTAAACGATTCAACTTGAATCAAACTATTATTATTCATTTTTATATCGCCAGGCAAATGGATCACAGAATTACTAAATAACATATAAACAGTTTTGTTTATATTAAGAGACAACTTGTTTGCTTGGATCCACATTTGAACCGACTTTAATTCTCTGTTCACTACATCTAAAAGGGTTGCTGGGTTTCGATGGGAAAAAAAGATATTAGAATCATCGGCAAAAAGAAGAAAAGATAAACATTAGATGAATTTTTGAAATCGTTTATATAAAGAATAAACAAAAGTGGGCCTAAAAGGGATCCTTGAGGGACCCCACAAGATAGTGTTTTTAAGTTGGAAGTGAAGCCGTTGATATTTACAAACTGTTTCCTGTTAGTTAGGTAGCTCCTGAACCAGTCCAAGGCCTTTCCACGTATCCCATAGTGCGAGAGTTTGTATAGCAAAATACCATGATCGATAGTGTCAAAGGCCTTGGACAGGTCCAGGAATATACCAACAGTATGTGACGAGTCGTCAATAGCGTGGGCTACTTTATCGATAAAAGCAAGCACAGCATGAGTAGAAGAGTGTTTTTTCCTAAATCCAAATTGAGACTCACAAAAAATATTGCATTCGTTTAGGAACTTAATTACACGAGAATATATCAACTGTTCAAGAATCTTAGACATCGCCGTCAAAAGAGAAATTGGACGATAATTACTTACATCTTGCTTGTTACCTTTTTTATAAATCGGAACAACTTTAGCAATTTTCATTTGACTAGGCACTACGCCAGTAACAAGGGACAGATAAAATATATATGTTAAAGGAGACAATATTGCCGATATAATATTTTTCAGTAAAAAATTTGTAATACCATCATGTCCAGCACTCTTTTTTGCTTTCAGCTTCAGAACTACATCCCTCACCTCGTATTCTTGGATGGGAGTAAAAAACACAGATTGAGGATTTGGATCAGTTAGAAAATAATGAAATTCTTTATCTGTTACTGGGATATTACTAGCAAGACTGGGGCCTAAATCAACAAAAAAATCATTAAACGCATTAGCAATATGTACCGGATTTTGGATCGAGATACCATGCTGAGATATTTCCTTCACTTGTTCCGATTTATCTTTAACTCTGAGAACTTCATTAATCACCTTCCACGTACTCTTGGTATCATTTTTGTAAAGGTCAAACTGCCTCGTGAAATACCTCCTCTTAGCAAATCTCAAAGTTGTTGTAAGAATATTACGATAACATGCATATTTACCTTTCGTATTTTCATTCGGATTCCTCTTATATTTACAAAATAAATTATTCTTATGATTGATAGACTTAAGGAGGGATTTGGTGATCCAAGGCATTCTTGGTGTTTTTTTGTAGGTAGAACGGGTGGATTGTCGTAAAGGAATAATTTCATCATAAAGCCTAGAAAATTTATCCAGAAAAGTATGAAATGCAGTTTCTGCATCATTATCAATACCAAAAACTTCTTCCCAGTTAGCAGTCAACAATCTCTCCCTGAGTCTATCAATGTTGCTCTCAGAAAAATCACGAAAAGTAAATCTTTGAGTCTTAAGACAACAGCTTTTCACAAGAGGAACCTTGGCGTATATCGGGAAATGATCAGATATATCAGATACTATAACACCAGATGATACAAACGAAATATCGTTAAAAAAATATTGTCTATCAAGGTGGATGATGTATCAGTCACACGGGTAGGTTTTCTAATTAACGGTATAAGATATTTGGATAACATCAGGTCTAAAAATTCTTGGCAGTGGACATTTTCATTGTAATGAAGCAAATTCAAATTAAAGTCCCCCATGATAAAAATATTCTTTTGGTGTAGGGAAGGCGTTAGCAACAAATCAGAAAACGTTTCAAAAAAGTCCCGGAAATTGGAAGAAGGCGGCTTATAAACTTCACCAACTACAATATTCTTTTGTTTTGATATTTCAATTTCAATAAAAATACATTCCAAACTATCACACATTATATTCAAATCCTTCAATGTTTTAACTTCCAAATTGTAACAAAAAAACCTACACCACCCCCTCTCCTGTCAAGCCTATTATTCGAATGAAAAGTATACCCTGGAAAAGAATCAAATGAAGACGGCAAGTTGCTTATCCAAGTCTCTGATACACCAATAACAGAACAATCAGATTTCACTTGATTTAAAAATGTTTCCAGCTGATCAATCTTTTTATTAAGACTTCTGATATTATAATGCAAAAGAAGAAGTTCACTCACAGGAGTCTTTTGCATTTGTTCAATCATTTCATTCACGGAATAATAATTAGTGGTAATGTTGTAAGCTAACCGATCATTGGGATCAAAATCAAATCGCAGCTCAGGTGTGGCCGTGTAAAGGGACGGTAAAAATACAGGGTTGTCAGTACAATCAGGGAGGTGAGTCACCTCCCTGGTACAATCTGAAGTCTTGGTCACAAATCGGGAGTTTGTATTCACCTCATTAGCCATTGTGAATTAGATTACAACTAGTGGGGGAGAAAAGGTTGACAATAAAGAAATGTGTTGTGCCTTGGATCAGATGGATTATAGGAATTATCATGGCATTTAATGAGAAGGGTGTTGGGGTTCCTGCAAGACACAGGGCTAGAGCTGCATGTATGGAGTCAAACAAGAACCAGAGAATAAACATTATATGGTCCATTATCAAGACAAAGTTCTCAGGGGCAGCATTGCAGACCCTGACTTTCCAATCCGTGATTTGTTATACCTGAGCAACCCGCCAGTAATGTGCCTGTAATCCTGCAAACCAGCGTGGATGTCCCCTCCGTCACTGGAAAACTTTGACTCCAAACCTGAATGGCGCAGATGCTGGTCCGATGCCGTCTCCAATACCACACTTGCAGGCTACGTGCAACACCGTCACTGTCCCGACAGCAAAGTCAGCTAGGGCTTCAACCTCTCTGAACGGAAACAGTGACTCACCCTAACCCGCATCCGTAACCCTGCGTGCAAGGACAGACCACCGTCTACACAAATTGGTTTCTTGGATAGCTCAGCAGCATTTATTGTGACTGCGGCCATCCTGACCAAACCTTGTGTCACATCGCAGGGGACTGCCATCTGCGGAAGTTTCCAAGAGGGCTTGCAGAACTTGCCAATTCAAGTGATGCTGAAGGGCCCGTTTCATAAAACTTGTCGTCAGTGACAAGTTGTCATAGATGTGACAAGCTACTGAAATCCTTGCATCTGATTGGCTGAGAGCAAATTTGTCATAGAAATGTGGCAGTTGTCACTGATAACAAGTTTTTATGAAACGGGGCCCCTGATCACTGGATCCCCAGCTCGGATATTGACCCATTAAGACCTCATTAAGAAATGTAACAGTTACCATGACATATTGGAATGTGCAACATTTTTCAAGAAAGAATCAGATGTGTTTTGCACATCTTAAAATCATATTAGTCACAAGTCAAATGATTAAAAAAAAAGACTGGAGGAGTTTGCTCAATCCACTACATTTTTTAATGATGTTCAGGCAAAAAAAAAAATGATATTGCCGTGGCAACGCATTGTCTGGAATTGAAATGTATTTTGCACATATACATGTACATACCATAGCGGCTGCAAAAAAAAAAAAAAAGAAAGAAAAGAAAAAACAAAGCAAAAACAAATTGCAAGTCAAGCGCTGGAAAAGTGAGGGAGAAAGACTATTCTATACAACATGAACTGTTAAAAAAAAAACCCTTACCACTGCTTCCGCGGCCCCTGTCATGTATGTTTTTTATAGGCCTTAATACACTGTAAAACTGTAGGGCGCCGTTGGAAATCAGTTTTGCACAACTGAATAGGAGCCAACCCTATATGCAGGATGAAATAAAGAAGATGAATAAAATAAGTATCGGTCGTACCGCAACTCACAGACTTGTTCCGCTTATTCGTCTACACTGCGTACTAAATATTTTGAGAGGTGGATGATGCTCACTGGCAATGGCAGAATAAACGGCAATGAACGGAGGAAGAATGTATAGCATGCCTATAGTGATATATATCAAGATATTTCATGTAATGTGTATACTCTCATGCTATGGGAAAACGAGAGAATGACGTAATAAGTAAACGGAAGGGAAAAAAAGAAGCAAACTAAGTTTGTTATATCATTCCAGTCTAAAAACTACGCTATAGGAGGTTTGAAAATTTGAATACTTGTACCAGTTTGTGTGTGTTTTTGTATGTGTGTGTGTTTGTGAGAGAGAGAGAGAGAGAGAGGGAGCTTTATCCCAGTCATTCACCTTTAATGTATACAATAATTTTGATGATAACACCTTCGTTAAAATAAATAAAGGTGCCGACACCAGCTCGAGAGCGCATGGTTTGATGATAAAAATAAATGTGAATTTCTATTCAAATCATTCTAAACGTATCTGAACGCATGCTGTAACTTCGTTGCTTATCAATATATTTTAATGCGTCGGCGATAGGCCTATACGGCTTACCTATCAATTTTTAAATGGATTGCAAAGCTGTTATGGTAAAGGAAAATGGAAACCAAGAGTGAATCCTCTAATTCACCGCACCTTGAATGGAAGATAATATCTACCATCAAAACTATACCTCCCCACAGTTCCCAGTAGCGGATCCAGAGGGGGCGCCCCTCTATATGTGGGGGAGGGCAGAAAACCAAATCAAACAAGATATTAACAAAACGTGATGATGACGCGGACAAAATGACAATGTTTATTGTGTTCACACAAGAATTCCATGTTTTGTAAGCTGAAATACAAAAATTTTCGGCTCGCACGCTGCGCCCGCTTGCCAAAGTTTATGTATATAAAAAAAGAAGATAAGAAAAAACGTGATGATGACGCGGACAAGATGATGATGTCTATTGTGTTCACACATGTCATTTTATATTTACCAGGCAAAATGTTACACGGAGCAGCGGCTGCAGTTTCTTTCATTCTGAAGCGATTGCCGATTGAATCAAAAGAGGGCGCCAACGGTTTCGAAAATAGGGGGGGGGGCGTAAAAAACAAATCAAACAAGATAAGAACAAAACGTAATGATGACGCGGAAATGTACAAATTTCGGCTCACTTGCTCGTACTAATCTAGAGTGTTTTTTCAAGTCCTCTAGTTTGTTGGTATAAATATCGTTATCTATAAGGCCGTCACTTTACGCTTATCTTGATTAGAATTGTAAGATTTGATAAGTAAAAATGACAAAAATTCCATGTTTTGTAAGCTGAAATACAAAAATTTTCGGCTCGCTCGCTGCGCTCGCTCGCCAAAATTTATCAACAACAACAAAAAAAAAAAAAAGAACAAAACGTGAAGATGACGCGGAAATATACAAATTTCGACTCACTCGCTTGTACGAACTTAGAGTATTTTTTTCAAGTCCTCAGTTTGTTGGTATAAATCGTTATATATAAGGCCGTCACTATATCTTGATTAGAATTGTAAGATTTAATAAGCAAAAAATGACAAGAATTCCATGTTTTGTAAGTTGAAATACAAACATTTTCGGCTCGGTCGCTGCGCTCGCTCGCCAAAATTTATGAAAAGAAAAAAAAAAGATAAGAACAAAACGTGATGTTGACGCGGGCAAAATGACAACGTCTCTTGTGTTCACACATGTCATTTTATATTTCGCAGGCAAAATGCTACACGGAGCAGCGGCTGCAGTTTCTTTCATTCTGAAGCGATCGTCGATTGGATCAAAAGAGGGCGCCAACGGTTTCGAACATACGGGGGGGGGGGGGGGGCATTTGTTCCATGTTCATCGTGTCACTGCCGGCAGCCAGGGACAGCCTGGTGGTAATGTCGCTGCCCGGAAAGCAGTAGATAACAGGTTCGAGTCCCACTGGTTCCTTTTTTCCGACATGTTTGTTAATTTACAGAATGATCAGCAGTTGCGATCTTAACAAATTTTCATTTATAGAGGGAGACAAACTGAAGAAACTCAAACCTGAGCCTTCACCCCTCTGAATAAGATATCTTTCTTTCATTTATCCTGTGCCTTGTCCGCCTTGGACTACTTAACATAACAATGTTGGAATTTCGGAGCTTGGGTATTTGTTCCATGTTCATCGTGTCACTGCCGGCAACCAGGGACAGCCTGGTGGTAGTGTCGCTGCCCGGAAAGCAGTAGATGACAAGTTCGAGTCCCACTGGTTCCTTTTTTCCGACATGTTTGTTAATTTACAGATCAGCAGTTGCGATCTTAACAAATTTTCATTTGTGTAGAGGGAGACAAACTGAAGAAACTCAAACCTAAGATAACCTGTGTTACAGAAGGAGTCCATGTGTACCCTTCGTTGCCCCCGCATTGAAAATGGTTCCAGGGCCCTTGCAGGGAGGTGTGATCTCACAACATAGAAATTGGCAAATAATAATAATAATGATAATAATAATAATAATAATAATGATAATAATAATAATAATAATAATAATAATGATAATAATAATAATAATAATAATAAAAATAATAACAATAATAATAATAATAATAATAATAATAATAATAATAATAATAATAATAATGATAATAATAATAATAATCAGGAAGACCTTTTAAAATATATGCCAAGTTCATGTCCCTCCTAATCATACTGTTGCATGTGTTTTGCCTCTCCAGGAAGGTATCCTGTTGCAGAGCCATTACATTGCTTTTTATCTGCCCTTTCATCTTGCCACACCATATGTTTTGCCTCATCGCAATGATTTGTAGATTTTCATCCAATTCGTTTTGGTGGTTGACCCTTGCCTTACTTTGCTCACAGATTGGCACGTCTGCTGAAGTGCTTTCTTTGCAGTTGGCATAGATGTCTGGAAACTAACTGGCAATGAATAGAGATTATGACATTCACTTTATCCCTATTTCGTCATCATGACCTACGTATTGGCCTGAGCCAGACTGTTACACCTGAGCAGGCTGGCTTACTTCTAATTAGGTCATATTATGCTGATGAAGGAGCACATCAAGTTACAGGTACATGACTAGCACACAAAGGGGTAAACTTGACCTAGGAATCCATTGATCAGACACCGATAGTAATGAGATACTGATGAATATTTCAGTGATAAAGTCTTTCACAAGTTTTATGATCTTGTGATTCCAGACATTTGACAAGATCATGATAGCAAATCGTAGAGAAATTGCGTGCAGAGTGATGAGAACGTGTCAAGCCATGGGCATCAAATCTGTCGCCATCTACAGCGAAGCAGATGTCAATGTAACTATTAAAGGTATTAGCCCACATTTGTAAACCTGCAGCAATTGGTCTCATAGTTAGCATGGAATTTGGGTATGATTGCAGTAACACCTGTGCAAAATTTCGTTCCAATTAGTCCATTACTTTCATAAAAATAAATGAAAATGCACCGTAATCCGTATGCATGCGTATAACGCTCGCTAGCTCCGGTCCACGTACGTGTTACATGTACAATGCATGTAGCTATAGCCCGCGCTCGTAATTCGATTTTGGGTCGGGTTGACCCGGTTTGAAAATTGATTTTAAAACGATGAGTTTCTCTCTTTTATCGAATGGTATAGACAAAGAGCGACAGGTGAGGTATGTTACTGTTATAACTTATACTTGAAGTCATATTGGACCTGTTTTATGCAGTTTTGATTTTCGTGGGTTTGCAAATGTGGGCTAGTACCTTTAACAGCCCATCAGTCGCTGTACGTACGTGCGCATAGCGTATTAACAGCTGGTCGGGCTAATGTCAATGCAGTGAGTATGAACCGTTTTGTCCCGGATTACAAACATTGATGGCTATCAGTGTTGCTTGAGCTCAGCTGATTGATTTTGATGTTGCTGTAATATATATATGTTATTTTTTTACAAAATGCATCTTGCATCTTGCAGTACAGCTATAGCTAATGCTGACTTTTTTATAATATAAATTCTGAAGGTATTAGTGAGCATGTGCAAACATTTTTTCTATGTCATATAGTTACAGAATATTACGTTTAAAGCACTGATGAATGTTAACAAAAAAGATCGTATAAAAGTGAAATGTACTCGGCCATATCAAATTTAGTTGGAATTGAAATATTAGTGTGAGGTCCTGACTCATAGCATCTTAAGATGCTTTGATATTCTGCATTTTCAGGCAGTACTGCACCCTGAACTTCTGCAAGACACTAAGATATTCTATCCAGGAATCTTAACAGCACACATTGAATTATGAACAAATGCACATAATGTATCAAAGTGCAAATATCAGGGTCCCGTTGCATAAAACTTTTTTTAGCAACCTTAAAAAATTCAGGTTGGGATTTGCCCAACCTGAATTTTTTAAGGTTGCTAACATAAGAATGTAAAATCCGTTGCATAAAAACTCTGGTTGGGAGCTTCCAACCAGAATTTTGTGATTTCAACCGGAAAAAAATCCGGTTGGAGTTTTATGCAACGGGCCCCAGGGCACACATCATGTATGCCATATACTTTGACTATATGGTCCCAAAGGTCATGTGTTTTACATCCTGGATGTGTTTGAAATGGGGTCATGCATATGCCACATGCAAATAATTCTTCATTTACAGATTGCTCCTGTTATGTACACCAAGTTTGATGACTCTATTTACATGTAAGTGCATGTTAACACTTATCAGTTTAGATAGAAACTTTGATCTGAACTTCATAATATCCTGTGACACACAGCACTTTGTTTATTAACAAGCATGAACAGGAGGCATGTTTGTGTGTGTGTGTGTGTGTGTGTGTGTGTGTGTGGTGTGTTTATGTGTGTGTATTTGAAATGCAAACACTGGAGGCAAGTTTACATTGTTATTGCTGATATATGTACGTTACTTGTACATAGGATGTTCATTAAAGTTATACTAACACAATCTAGACTAGTTAAACTGAATGTGGATAATCTTTATAACATCACTTTAGATCCCATGTGGTTCTATCACTCTGTTTTTCTGCAAATTGAACAGCTTGGTAGTGCTACCACAAAAACTACTACAGGAAAGGAGTGAAGAGTTTGTTTGCAAAAACCGATAAGTCCATATTTGTCAAATGGAGATATTTGCGATTAAAGTTCAAGAAAAATAAAGAGAATAATAAGAAAATCTTTGCTTCTTTTGACCATAACTTCAAAAATATACCTTTATATGTAGTGACCAATATAGTGTATCATTCTAACGGTATTATTTTGTACTTTATGACAGAGACCGTACTTCAAAATCTTCAAAAATGGACTTATCGGTTTTTGCAAACAAACTCTTCGAGTAGATCAGAGAAACTTGTACTTACATGTATAGCTCATGTTCTTTCCAGTTAGCAGAATTGTGGTAATGTAGCACATTTGCTATCTACAGCATAGCTGGCAAAGTGAGTCTCAATTGCTTTTATGCATGGAAAAAGGACAGTATAGTGGGATGTTTATGTGTTCAAAGATTTCAAGAACAATGCAAAAATACACAACTCGGTTAAACATTGAGAAGTGATTTTTTTTTATGCCTCCGCCAACGAAGTGGCCGGAGGCATTATGTTTTCGGGTTGTCCGTCCGTCCGTACGTCGCGTCCGTCCGTACGTCCGTCCGTCCCGTTTTGTTTTTGTCGATATCTCAAGAACCGTGTGGTGGTTTTACATCAAGCTTGGTATGAGGGTATATCCTGGGGGGATAATACTTTGTTTGGATTTTAGGGTCACGGGGTCAAAGGTCAAGGGTCAAAGGTCAAGTGAAAATGTTAAAATTTAACTTTTTTCTCCATATCTCACAAATATTTCAAGATATATCTTCATGGAACTTAATATATATGCATATACTGACTGACAGTGATCATTTAGGGTATCTGTAGGTCATGGGTCAAAGCTCAGGTGGTCAAAGGTCGAGGTCAACTCATCAAATTGTCATTATTTCCCTCTCATCTATGCAATGCCTGTAGAATTTTCCCTTGAAACTTAGTGTATGCATGTATTACCCAATACAGATTCTCTTGGAAGTTTCATGTCAAAGGGTCAAAGGCCAAAAGGTCAAAGGTCAAGAGAAAGTGCTAAATTTCACTTCTTCTTTAAACTTATAAAAGGGTCAAAAGTTGGGTACAAATCCCTAAATACCTGCACTCTTATTAGACAGTATAGCTATTCATCCAAATAAACCTAGTTCAAGGAAAGTGAACATTCAATGCATTTGTGACAAACCTGTCATTTTGAATATTTTGCCAGTTATGTGAAACTGTCATCACACATTGTCAAGACATTGTGCTATCGGCCTATTCGGAGAACCATGCATTATGGCGGAGGCATACCAGTCGCATAGCGACATTTCTAGTTTTTTTTTTATCTCAGTCTGTCATGATTAAAGATGAAACATTCTCAACAAATTGTGATTCAAATGTTCATAAAATGGATATGTCTGTTTTCAAAACATCCATCCAAGTTCTGCTTGAGAGTCCATATTTCTTGCTGTTTTCAAGGCAAATGTATGGAAGCTGTTGAGATGAGAGAAAAAAAAAGAGCTTTACTAAACCATTACTATTTCAACAGCTGCATTTTACAAAAGGGTAGTGTGACAAAAGATCATACAAGTCCATAGTTTTTACCTATTCTGAACATTGTTATTCAAGTTGGAATGCATCTTTGATGGTTATTCTGATCCACCTCTAATTTTTGTCAAGGCAGTGTAACTTTCTGTGAACCCATTTCTACCACTATTATTTTGATCTTGTGATGTTGGACAGGAATCATTAGGTATAAAATGGAAAAGCTGTAGCATTTGTATGGTTTCCCCCAAACATCATTGCTGGTCTCTCCATTCTACTGTGACAGCTCCACGTGGAAATGGCTGATGAGGCAGTTTGCGTTGGACCAGCTGCCTCCACAGAAAGCTATCTTAATATGGACCGCATCCTCCAGGCAATAGAAGAGACGGGCACCCAGGCAGTGAGTAAAGCTGCAGGAAGACATCAATTGAAGGACTAGCGTTAATTCATAGCTTCTGTATTTCACAAAATGGTCTTTAGTGCATGCTTTTTTTCTTTTTTGGTCTTCCACTTCAATTCCATGAATTCATAGCTTCTGTATTTCATAAAATAGTCTTTAGTGCATTCTGTGTTTTTTTTTTCGACCACTTCAATTCCATGAATTCATAGCTTCTGTATTTTACAAAATAGTCTTTAGAGCATTCTGTCTTTTTTCCCCCTACCACTTCAATTTCATGAATTCATAGCTTCTGTATTTTACAAAATAGTCTTTAGAGCATTCTGTCTTTTTTCCCCCTACCACTTCAATTTCATGAATTCATAGCTTCTGTATTTCACAAAATAGTCTTTAGTGCATGCTGTCTTTTTTCCCCTACCACTTCAATTCCATGAATTCATAGCTGCTGTATTTCACAAAATAGTCTTTAGTGAATGCTGTCTTTTTTTCCCCTACCACTTCAATTCCATGAATTCATAGCTTCCGTATTTCACAAAATAGTCTTTAGCGCAATCTGTCTCCCCCCCCTCCCCCAACCACTTCAGTTCCATTGGCTTAGTGTGAGCTGTTGAAAGTATGAAATACCTTAAAGCAGAAATTTATAGAGAATCTAGAAATATGACAAGTTTGATATCTACGGAAAGCTAAGAAGCTAGTTAACAAAACTGGATATCTTTTAGACGATGTAACTTTACCCCCAAACTGTTTTTGAGAGTGAAAAACACCCAATTTCCATGACCACGTAGCTCCGTTCGCTACAAGTAACATCGGATTTGAGCGACGTCACCTAATGTGTATGAGCTGATTTGCCGTACGTCTATATGAGACCCGCTCTGGCAAAACCCGAAACTTCTCGGCAAATGTGATTTCGCGCTACAGACCGAAAAAGGTCAAAAAATGACCAACCTCAGGGACCAAATTGACATTTTGGTATCATGTTGTAGGGAAAATTTTCTAGTTTCTGACTGATATCAACAACATTTCAAAATACAACCTACAAAATGTGGAATTTTGAAGAGAAAAGTGGGATGTCAATCTCAAATGTTGGCCAAAATCTTACGTCTAAAGACCAAATCGCCTTCGCTTACGGCGAAAATGACTGTTCTTTTGACGATCGTGCCTTAGATATTCTGCGTTGAACCCTGACACATTTGGTACCTACAGAAAGCTCTACCTCTGCTTATTCCAAGTATGGTCATGGCATGATGTCATGCTACTCACTTTCATTCATAAATTCGTCTGAAACATCGCGTAAACAGCCTTGTTGCTTACCAAGACAAGTGATCGAAATACGTGTTCACGATTGGTCAACTGCGCCGAGGACCCCCTTGTTTACAAGCAACCTACGTGTTATACTTTGGGGATCGCTGCAGCAGCGATGCATGCTTGCAGTGTATCGTGACTGCTGCTCAGCACGGAAATGTTGCAGTTTCCCGCTTTGTTAGAGTGTTTTTTTTAGCAAGTTGAGGTAGAAATTAGAATTTAAACCAACACACAAGAGAAAAAGAAGGTCACATTTATCTAACAAACCTTCATCATGCCATTTCGAAGAAGAATCAAACTGAAATCACGGCATCAAGGAATACCTCTTCACTGCCGATTCTGCTGGTACTGTTGTGCGTACACCTGATCACGGCAATCGCGAATCTTGAGCTGATTACGGTAGGTTTTGTGCTTTTCAAACGTCGTATTTCCGTAAATTTATGGGTGTAAAAATGATTTCCAATCAATTACAGCCCTTTGACTTAGTTATCATCCTTCATGAGTATGTATACCTCAGCTATACGCAATTCCCCCACAATGATCGATTTGTTGTGTCAGTAATAACAGCAAATTGTTGCTGTACGAAGGAACAGCTGATAACGGCAATCGTGAATCTTGAGCTGACGATAGGTTTTGTGCTTTTAAAACTTCGTTTTCCGTAAATCTATGGGTGTAAAATATGATTCCAATGAACACAAACAAACAAACAATTTCACGACGTGAATATATAGTTTTGGCGGACGATTTATTATAGATTGACAACAAATTACACACCAATTTCCTGAAAAGTGCGCACAGTTTGCCTATAGATGCGTAAATCCTACTGGGTTGCATACACACGTGGTGACGCCACAGATTTAGCACTTTTCGTAGCCGCATCGAACTTTTTCCAGTGCTCAAAATTTGGTAAAAATAAAGATTCTTATATTCAAAGCAGAGACGACTTTATTGCATGATTTATGTTAGAAATTAATCAAAATAACATTAAATGATGGAAAACAGTCAATTTATATGATATTATTTCCTATAAATTTCTTCTTTAAGTAAAACATGTTGGTGATTGTTACCCCCCCCCCTTTGATAATTATTTTTTCTTCTTCTTAATAGTTCTCTGTATTGGAAGATTAGACAGCCTGTCGCTGCTTGGAAAAGCCCATGTTTTAGAATACAGTGAATATTTTGTAGTATCAATTTGCGCAATGCTCGGAGAACAGAAATGCATGTATATAACTTTGTATTCCTTCCTAAAAAGTTCCAAACAAATTCTGATATTTCATTCAGAATTTTATGTTGAAATGCAATTTGTAATTAAATGAAGTGTGAAACTTTTCTTTGTCTCCAAATTTCATCTTGGAGCTAGAGTGGCACCGAGCATGACTTCAAAGTGTAGTTCATTACATATCTCATTGTAATGCTTTCGAACCCAAGCATGTGTTTGCATGGATTTCAAAGAGTTGCCACTCCACCTACTACAACACTTCCCTGCAAAAGCCACTGCAATGTGTGTGATGTGTGTGGTATGTGGCTGATACCCACTTTTAATATCCCAAATGATAACACCTAGGCCGTTTGTGTAGAAGTTAGACATGCCATGGTAAGAAAGGAGAATCCTGCTAATGAAGTTAACCATGCCATGCATTAGGCATACTTCATCAAACATTTTGCGGAACACTTAAACACTTGTCACATATGATTTCTCTGTCTTATTTGACTTTGCACTGATCTCTGGCAGGTTCGTCCAGGATACGGCTTCTTGTCTGAAAATATGGAATTTGCCAAGCGATTGGTAAGTGTTAATGCAGTGTAATGATCTGACTGAACGAAGAGAAATGGTGTATGGAAATTAAATGATCTTATTGAGCTATTACAAGATTCACTCTCACCTGTTGTTTTCATAAAGAGATGCTACAGTTATATTTTCCTGCACCTTGTTTTTTAGCTTCACTATGCAATGCATACTAGTATTTCTGTCTTTTTTCAGTTGCTCCCCAGGTGGTTAAGCATGTCTTTACTGAGGAAATTAAGCAATGTCTTTTCTTATGATTCTCAGAACTCGTGAAAAAGGCAAACATATCCCCCCTTTTCTCTCTCTATATGCAAATTAGGTAATAGGTAATAAAATACATTTCCTTTCAGGACCCTTTTATTTATAGGGGTGACCATATAGCTGATATGCAGTCCTAGGAGTTCATACATACGGGGGGGGGGGCATTTTCAAAAAGCCATTTTCAGAGCCCTCTCAGTACACTTGCTGTGAAACATGAAGTTTGTGCTTTTTGTTTTATCACACTTAGAATTTAGATAAGAATTTATGCTCCCTAAAGTAACTGTTCATTGATTTATGTACTGATAATATTTACCAGAGTCCATTGCATCACAGTGCCTTTTTTTTCATCTTTGCACCCCTCCTTCATTCAAATACTTATGTTCTGCCGCCTTTGCCCCTATTCAATGGGGCTGAAATATATTTTGTGTGTTTGTTTATTTGTTTGCTTTTTTTTTTTTTTTTACTTTTATGGATTTTTAGTTTTTAGCTCACCTGAGCCTTTGGCTCAGGTGAGCTATTGCGATCGTTCTTTGTCCTGCATGTGCCATGCGTCGTGCGTCATGCGTAAACTTTTTATGCCTCCGCCACGAAGTGTCGCCGGAGGCATTATGTTTTGGGGGTTGTCCGTCCTTCCGTCCGTCCTTCCGTCCGTCCTGCGTCCATAATCGATTTTGTGGGCAGCGTAACTGAAAAACCGTTTGAGGTATCCTAATGAAACTTGGCATGTGTATGTATGAGTGGGCGAAGTAGTGCCTACGAACTTTTAGGTGCACATGCTTAAGGTCAAAGGTCAAAAGGTCAAGTGCTCAAAATTTCACTATTTCCCCCATATTTATGCAATACCTTAAGGTATTTTTTTGAAACTTAGTGTATTCATGTAATACCAAATGAAGATTCTCTAGACAGAGTTTTGGGTCGTGAGGTCAAAGTTCAAAGGTCAGAGGTCAAATGAAAATTTTAAAATGTATTTTTTTTCTCCATATCTCGGAAGTGGTTCAAGGTATCTTCATGGAACTTAGTACATATGCATGTACTGACTGGAGGTAATTATCTAGGGGAATTTAGGGGTCATGGGGTCAAAGGTCAAGATTAACTCCTCAAAATTTCACTTTTTCCCCTCATATTTATACAATGCCTGCAAGATTTTTCTTGAAACGGATACTTGTATTACACAATAGAGATTCTCTGGGAAGTGTCTTGCCAAAAAGGTCAAAGGTCAAAATTTCAAATGTCATGTGAAAGTGGTAAATTTCATTTCTTTCGTATCTAGGGCTTCAAGTTATCAACATGAAACTTAGAACATATTTACGCATGTTCTGCCTAACAGTGATTCTCTTGAAAATATTAGGGTCATAGGGTCAAACTGCAAGGGTCAAAGGCCAGGTTAAAATGCTAACAATTTACTATTTTATACTGAAATTAAACTTTTTCTCCATCCATTGAAAATTACTCAATGCATTGAAAGATATAAAGAGTCAAAAGTCAAACTGAAAATCCTCATATCCCCAAATACATACTCTCTCAGAAAATATAGCCATTCGTCCATAAGTTCAAGGAAGCCGAACATTTGACACATTTGTGACAATCATTTCATTTCAATATTTTGCTAATTAGGTTAAACTGTCATCACACATTGTCAAGATGTACTATAGACGTCTTAGGAGAATCATGCATTATGGCGGAGGCATAAGCGACATTTCTAGTTAGATTTTCATCTTCTTGAAAACCCCAAGACCAATTTTCATTAAACTTGGCAGGTAGCATCCCTAAGGGGTTGGATCTCAATTTGTTCAAAATGTGCACCATGCCCCACCCGGGGGGCCCCAGGGGGCCCAAACCCCCCAAAATTAAGGAATCTTTAAAAATCTTCTTCTCTAGAACCAGAAGTGATAAAAACAAAGTTAATACCATGAGTTAGTACATTAATGACTGTAGTTTCAAGTTTGTTCATGGCGGAATCAGGGGTGCCCCCCTTGGGACCCAGGGGAGGGGGTGGGGAGGGGTCCTAATGGGGCCTAAATTGTACATTTTCATCTTCTTCTTGAGAACCCCATGACCCATTTTCATGAAACTTGGCAGGTAGCATCCCTAGGGGCATAGGATCTCAATTTATTAAAATGGGCACCGTGTCCCACCTGGAGGGCCCCAAGGGGCCCAAACCTTTCAAAATTAAGTGATAGAGCTAAGTTTATATTATGAGTTAGTACATTAATGACTGTAGTTTCGAGTTAGTTCATAGCAGTTCCCGGGCTGCCCCCCCCCCCCTTGGGGGCATGGGGGCCCAAATTAGGGCCGTAATTGTACATTTTCATCTTCTTCTTGAAACCTCATGATGGATTTTCACCAAACTTTACAGGTAGCAATTTGTTAAAATGAGCACCATGCCCACACAGGGAGGGCCCGAGGGGGGGGGGGGGCATAAGGAATCTTTAAAAACCTCTTCTTCTCTAGAACCAGAAGTGATAGAGCTAAAATTGATACTATGAGGGGGGGGGGGTCCAAATTTGGGTCCTACATTTTCATCTTCTACTTGGAGAATGCCTGGTCAAATTTTGGTAAGCTGTGTGGAATTTAGATTGTATGTATAAGCGACTGTGTAAAAAATGAACTTGCGATACTCGGGTGAGCGCAAGATCCCCGTGTCTTTTGTTGTATAATTATTTTGATTTAGATGAAGTTTGAGTGGATAGTTACCCCTGAACTTGACTCATTCTTTCAGGCCGATGCTGGCGTTGCATTCATCGGTCCAGGCAGCCGCGCCATCCAGGCAATAGGAGACAAGATTGAGAGCAAGCTGGTTGCCAAGGCAGCCAATGTCAACATCATCCCAGGATACGATGGGGTGGTGAAGGACGAGCAGCAGGCGGTGGAGATTGCAAACCAGATCGGTAATCATGGCAGTAGAATGTGTTTGGGGTTTGTGAAATGCTGCTGTAATGCAATCAATTCAAAATCCTATGCTCTTCTTAGAAAGACTGGATATCATCCAAAGACAATCAATCTTCTGGCATGATAAACCCTAAAGCTTGATACCATTAGTCATCGACAACCAGAAAAATGGGGTGATTACGTCATGTCCAATCAGATGTACTGTACACTCTGGTGTTCTCATCTCCTTCATCATGCTGTAAACACCAAAAACAAAACAAAATAAAACAGAAAACCCTCCAATGACCTTTGTCCTTACAAACCATTTACATTACTATCTGTGGGTTCCATTGCAAAGCAAATCAAATACATTCAAGGGTTAATATAGTATTGGTTGAGGTGAGGATTTAGCTTTTAAACTTTTGCAAGATACTTATATTTAGACACCACTTTATGAAATGTTTAAGAGCATACAATTTTAACCCTAACTAGGCCGGGGGGGGGGGGGGCCTCCGAGGCCCCCCGTCGACGTTTCATGCGATGTATCGCTATCGCCAAAAACCATCGCCGCGACATTTCATGACTTTTTTCTTTTGAGTCTCCCGCATCTTTTGATACCAAATTTGTGATGCCCGGGCGCGCGGTTCCAAAGTTGCACATGAATATGTCCACGTGCATGTCAGACCAAAAATTGCTCAAAAAACGTGAATTCGTATACAATTTCATGCAAACTGTGTTTACAGGCAAATTTCATAAAAGCATTATTATTTTGGGGTTGTATTGATTAAAATCAATTGATAATTTTCTCGTTCGGAACAATGTCGTGGACAAATTTCATCGAAAAAACAATGAAAACCATAAAGTAAAAAAAAACAGAAATACATAAGAAATTAAAAAAACAATAAGATACTCAGAATTTTTTTCTGATTGCACATTTTTTTTCTCATACATTTGCTAAGGAAACTAAAAAGAATATTTACACAAAAAATGTGCCGTGATTTATACCAAATTGTCTGATTTCATGCATCATTATGCATTATTTCCCCCCCCCCCCCGCTCTATCATCAGAGACTCCAAATCTCCCGTTTCGACGGGAGATCTCCCGCCGAAAGCCTATTTTAGCAAAATCTCCCGTTCTCCCGCTTGAGATTTGATTTCTCCCGCCCTGGCTCTGTGTCTCCCGCTTGAAATGATTTCTTACTTAATATCATTGTGTGTTGAAAAATAAGCCTTAGATAGCACGAGAGAGCATCTAGAACCCTAGAGCTTCCAGGGCCCTTAATCGATTAAGGGCCCTGGACCCCGGCTGCAATGAACTTCGCGCGAACGCGCACATCAAATTGGAGACTCCCGTTTGCTAGGGATTTCAGGCGGGAGAATCTCCCGATCAGAAGGTGCTTGGATTTGGAGTCTCTGTATCATGTACCTAAATAGCCCGGCCTAGTTAGGGTTAAGACGAATTCAAAGTTAATTTGATAAAAATCGGTTTTGAAATGGCTGAGATATACAAAAACAAAGTAAAACAAAGCGATCCTAATAAAAGATGGGTCCCACCTTTTATTAGGATCACTTTGTTTGGGATATCTCAGCCATTTGAAAACCAATATTCATCAAATAAACTTTTAATTCCTCTTAGGATCGTACATTCTTCCATATTTCATAAGAGGTTTCTCATTATCTCAAAAAATATCATCAAAAAATGCAGGAAAAGTGAAGCCCCTCTCAACCGAAATTGTACCATCCCTTTAAACTTTTTATTGACTGCATGCCAAACTCTTTGAACCTTTGGTTTAGTGTGATGATTTTCCAGGAACTCCTTGCAAGGGCATGATGGTGTTTCTTTTTGACGGTATTGAAAATGTATGAAATTGATTAATGAGGATAAATTGGCAAACTGTTGGTAATGTCCAAGATTGCTCAGTGTGTATACTATAGTGAATAGCGAAATAGTACGGGCAGAGGGTCTGGAAGCCAGACTAAAATTGGCCCCGCATTTGGCCCAGTTTGCGTTTACACCAATTGGACCCCGTTTACAGTGCGGGGCCGGGCTCGGCCGCGGCTCGGCCGCTGCCGAGTCCGGCCTCAATTGCGCGGCCGAGCCTCGCAATTTTGTCCGTTTACACTGCTGGCCTCGGCCGCGCTTTTGATTCAAACCTTTCAATATTTTGTCGTAGTGGCGCTCTGCTTGTAAACAAACGCAATTTGGTATTGTCTGGTTTTCAGACCCTTTGCCAAATGAATTCCGTGGCGACGAAGTCGCTGTTCGGGCAAAGGCCTTTGCCGAAGGAAAAAATCCTTTGCAGGACAAAACCACCCTAAACTATACTAGTTTTCGACGTTGAGGAGGATAATATCCTGAATAGCGAAAGATACAGGCAGAGGGTTTAGAAGCCAGACTAAAATTGGCCGCGCAATTGGCCTCGCATTTGGCCCAGTTTGCGTTTACACCAAGAAGTGGCAGGGCTCGGCCGCGGCCGAGACCACCTCCAGAGCGAGGCCAAATGCGAGGCCAATTTTGGCCTCGCATTTGGCCTTTTGCGCGTTTACACTGAAGCGGGGCTGGGCTCGGCCGCGGCTCGGCCGCGGCCGAGCCTCGCACTGTAAACGGGGTCCAGGAAGAGGCCGGGCTCGTCGAGCCGCGGCCGAGCCCGGCCTTTTCTCAGTGTAAACGCAAACTGGGCCAAATGCGCGGCCAATTTTAGTCTGGCTTCCAAACCCTCTATTCACTATTCAGGATATTAACCCCCTCAGCGTCAAAAACTGGTCTAGTTTAAGGTGGTTTTGTCCTGCAAAGGATTTTTTTTTTTCCTTCGGCAAAGGCCTTTGCCCGAACGGCGACTTCGTCGCCACGGAATTCAGTTGGCAAAGGGTCTGAAAACCAGACAATACCAAATTGCGTTTGTTTACAAGCAGAGCGCCACTACGACAAAATATTGAAAGGTTTTAATCAAAAGCGCGGCCAAGCCCGGCAGTGTAAACGGACAAAATTGCGAGGCTTGGCCCCGCACTGTAAACGGGGTCTTAGTAATGTGAGACTTTGTTTCACTGTGAAAGCACTAATGTGTGGTGTACCATGATTTTAGCTTCTTTACTCGTTGTTAATCCAGGTAGTTTCCTCTTACATGGTTGATGATTTTAGTGTGATCAAGGAGGTTCAAGAGATGGAGTCACAACAGTCTAATTTGTTTTTATTCCACTCTCATAGCTGCCACTAAAAATATTTGAAGTATGTGTCAACTTGATCTGCCCCAAAGATAGGAAGACAATGAATTCACGTCTCATAACATAATGACCAGCCATTCTCGAAGAAGATATGTCTTTATGATGGTAATTTCTTTTTGCTATCCCTACTTATAAACAAAGGGCGGTAGGCAATTGTAAAGACATGGGTGCGTGAACAGAAGTTGCTCAAATATTGCTGAAATACAAATTGTAGATATCAAAATTACTCAACTGTACATATCTTGATACTAATCTGACATATTAATTTATAAAGAACTATGTTTTAAGATTTCATTTTTTCATTTCAATTTATTTTCATATTTTCTCATATATATCAGAATATAAAGTAAATTGATGCGAAATTTATACAGAATATAATTCAAAATAGAACTTCACCGGAATGTTCAAAAGTTTGTCTTGGTATACACAAGGTCTGTATACATGCGAGTTAAACTGAGATCATAATGCGAAAAAATATGATACCATATTAGTTTCATGATACCATATTAATTTCATTTATTGGAAATAATCGGAAAAGTGATAAAACTGGCTTTCCATGAGGGTAAAATTGCAAACACTTTCACAATATACAGCTCAGATTTACACTTTTGCACATATTTTTGGACAGGATTGGCTTTTCTTTTATGCTTTATCATTATGTGAAATTTCATTCCATTTGATATATAATCGAGGAGAATATACCCGATGTTATGTTAGCGTAAAAGTGTATCTTTAGCTTGCTCAGGAAGATGGCGGCTTCAAGCATCATACATAAAAGGCACAAATGCACCTTTGGAATTCTTTTGTCCATCAATAGAAAAATGACAGTTTATTGAATGATTACAGCCTGTTGGAACTCCATCTCTCAACCCTAAAAAGGCTGGTTGAATCAACCCCCCTCCCCCGTGACATTTTTCGCGGCTACATATTCCGCCGCGCAATTTTTTTTTTTGACCGCGCCTTTCACTGACTTTTTACTTTCAAATCTCGCACATCTTTTGACACCATTTTCGCGAAAATCACGCATACCGTTAGGACGCTGCTCGACCTTTTATACATTCCTGTCAGACCGAAAATGGCCCAAAAACATGATTTTGTGTATTAAGTCTATGCAAATGGAGTTTTCTCACCTTATTCATAAAGATATGATTATTTTCACCTTCATAGGCTGAAATCAATTAATTTTTAACATAATTATGCTTGAAAAAGGTTCTGTCATAAATTTTGCGGAAAAAATGATAAAACAAAACATCGAAAAACAAAGAAATACATATTAAGAAATTAAGTTTGATACCAGATTCTTTTTTTTTAGTACATTGTTAGGAATGCTACAAAGAATGTTATCACCAAAACCTAGGATTCTAGGAGTTTTACTTTCTGATTTAGAGCAAAATGTATGATTTTGTGCATATATTAGCATAAAATTAATTGATATAATGAAAATTTCCATTTCTTTTTGTATTGTGTGGTAGATTACGCCACAGGTAATGCACGTGCAAATTTTAATGGCGATTGCGCGATTGACGGCCGAGATCTCTTGAAACTAGAGCCATCTTTAAATCGGAAACTTTTTTCAAGATAAGAGACCTTTTTTCTATCCATTTCTCATGAATCTGACAGAGAAGGGTTCAGACTGTCATCTCATCACAAGAGGCAGCCTCTAGCTTTGAGGACGACAGCCTGCTGGTAGAGAAATTCATAGATAATCCAAGGCATATAGAAATTCAAGTAAGAATGAATGCCAGCACAGTACTTGCTCACGTTTAAATATTGTCTGTTCTCATAACGGTTACTAGTCAGAAAAATTCATTTAACCCAAGGCAAAGAGGAGAACAATCTAAACATGAAGCCCCCACATACTGTAAAAGTGGAAATTTTCTCGGTGGGGGAATTTTTGAGCATTTCATGTGACCAGAACCTAGTGCAAAAATAAGAGCACTTTGAATAAAATTGCTCACAGTATGTTTCACTCATTAATGTCTCGATTCCGTACAATTAAAACGTGAAATTTGTGCGAAATATTACTCACACAAAAATATCCACTTTGACACTACCCTAACAAGGTCAAAGTCTTTGTAAACCATGTATTCTCATTTTCATTCTAACCTCGACAAACCTTTCTGTTTTAAAAGAAATGGACCAAACAGTGAAACTGAAAATAGAGCTATGACTGAAAGAAAGAATAAATAGAACTTTGACATTCAGCAAAATGATGAATAGGAAGCCAGCGCAAGTTGACATTTGAAAGAAAGAAATTGAACAAATTGTAAGAAAGGCAAATGAGTCCAGTGAAGATGGATATCATATGCAATCCGAAGTTTATATCAGAAGAAAATGGTTTTTGGAGGGCAAAAAGTGATTTCTATTGCACTTCTTCATCACTAACATATGGCGTATAAGGCCAGTTCAGAGTTAGCTCATGGGCACATTGGTACGAGTGATCTTTCTATTTTCTCAGTCGGTTAGAGGGACTTCATTCATTTTCAGGGCAACATAACGCATAAGCTTTACGTACCATTTTATGGTGTAACGAGCTGAAAAATGGGGGGCTCCCGAATAGGATGGGCATTATAAAGGGACTGATAAGAAATTAGAGGGTCATGAAGTAGATAGGGCAAAGCACAGGGTGAAAGAATAAAGGGAATAAAAGGGAAGGAATAAGGTTCAGACAGCGGGCTTAGGGCATGGCAGGACAGTGTAGGGAACCAGACAAAGGGAATAAAGAAGAAGGACATTTGATAGACATCAGGTGATTTTTTAAAGGACAAAGAAATAGATACGACTGGCAGGATGTTAGGAGTATATGTTTGATAAGGAGTTGAGGTGTTTAACGAGAATATTGTGGTAGTGTGAGTTAAATCGGGAATCCTGCTGGAGGAGTAAGTTAAAGGGCTCGTAGCGAAGCTGGGTTTAGTTTTATAAATATTAGGAGGAAGGGAGAGTGTCAGGTTGGGTTCGAGACGCAGGTAGGTTACGCAGGTGAGAGGAGAGGGTCAAGTCGGGGACAGGTAAGCGGATTGGTCGAAAGAGGGTTGTCAATAATTCAGGTGTGGGAAATTAATTAAAATGATTGGATAATGGAATTGTAGGAGGGATTTAAGGGTTAGTTTAAAAGGGCATGTATTGTAGGGAGATTACAGATTTTGAGATTTTGAGATTTTGAGATTTTGAGATTTCAGATTTCAGAAGACAGATTTCAGAAAACAGATTTTATCGAGAGATTTTTCATCGAGAGATTTCAGGAGAATTTGGCACACACTTAGAGAGAGATTTCCGGACACAATGTGGAGAGAACTTTGCCAGATAGATTGAATCTTAGTGAAGATGTAGCCCGTTGGCATCAAATTTTTGAACATTGGTGAACGTTGAACGTTGTTAATGGAGAGAGAGCCGTGGGCCGAACTTTACTTCTGACGTGGGGAACGCCGTCCGTGCCACTGTCCGAAGAGTTGCCATGTAACAAGCGGAAAAAAAAGATTGTAACTTGTGCACAAACCCCACCCCCGAGGCCCACTAATGTTTTGAGGAGAACCAGAAGGAAGTGAGGCGCAGCCGGAGACCAGCCGCAGGTGCGACGAACGCGATTCGGGCCGAAGTGACGACGGCAGCCACCGACGGAGTTCCGGGTAACGTCGGCGACTAGGACTGAGAGAAGGAAGGGCTTCCGTAACAACTGCAGTATTCCGCGGACAATTTCCCTCTCCCTATTAACCCCCCCCCCCCCTTTTTGCACTTGCACCCGAAGCCATGTAAGTAAAAATAACCGAGATTGAATTATGCGCATGCTTGGTTATATTGTATCAAAATGTTGAATTGCCCAGCAACTGTGGGTTTAAAGTGATTAATAAGAGGAGATTTTCCCCTTAAATAAATACCAAAGTAAATTTATGAATTTGATGTAACGGTTGTTTAATTTTTGTCTTTAAATAAATTTAATTAATATTGTTGATGGTGTGGCAGGTGTGTCGATAAGTCCGAGTGCACTAACCAAATCCCCTCGCGCCTTACAGACCGGGCGCGAGCCCAGCCATCCCCTGCCGCTGGTAGCCCCAGCCCATGGCGGTGAGCTGGGGCGGGAGAGTAGAGGGTTAGATAGAACTCACTCCCTTTTGCAGCGTTATCAGCACGATGCTCTTGGATAAATTTTAATTAATTATAAATAATGCAAAGTGATGCATTAGAACAAAAATCTCCTCTTTGTTTAATAGTCGCTGGCAATTTGGTTGTTGTTGAGAATTGCGATGTTGAAGTGATTATTCAATGTCAGCTTATACACAGAAGCTGATTATCATTAAGTATTGTACAGTGGTTAGGAAAGCTAAAGCAAATATTTAGGAGGCACAGCAGGTAGGGTTCTAATCAAGCATTTTTTCATACAGTGAGATTGGTTGATGCTTTTAAAGATGGATGCTGAAGTTTGCAGGGATTTTTTTGTTAAACATTGGTGGCTAATGATGTTGGCTGCTATGGCTTTGTTGGTGTTGTTAATCGTCCTGCTTGTTGTCGCGGGGATTTACATGACGTAATAGGGTTTTAGTATTCATTAATTTTGTGGTATAAATTGTTTTTAGCGGATACCGTCCATTATATTTTGTGATTTGTGTGCGTGTTCCAGTTTTTTTGGCACAAAATTTGCATTGATTTGTCAATATTTTCTTTGCATGGACGAGAGCAGCAGGGGAATTTCAATACCCTGGGGGGATATCCGAAAGCTAGCTGCAAATTCGGGGTATTTCGCCTCTATCCGAGATCGAGGGTGGGGTAACAAGCTGTTCCACTTATTGATACTACCGGAAGAGATTCGCAGGCCCCGAGACGCTTTTAGGGTTTTCTATAGGTATTCTCTGCGCCTGCCCTTGACTCGATCCCAGACAAACATACCGATTGAAGATTTCATTTATCTTTGCGGGTATTTGCAGGTACCGCAGGGTATCCTCCGACATCTAGTCACGCGATTTTACATTAAACCAAGCCGCAGCGTGGAAGCGCTTAGCGATGCGCTGCACTATTGCGCCACTTTGGAATATTATGACTTTGTTTCATTTTACTTGACCTTGCTGGGGATCCCAATTTGTATTCCTTTACTTACCCAGCCGGCGACTCGCGAATACGCACAGTGTGTCATGAAATGCGTTCTGGCAGCTTTTCAAGAAAATTACCCGCGCCATCGCACCGCACACCTCTTCCCGCCGATCACCTGCCCCAGTGCTCTATTTTGCTTGAGTCCGGGTCACAATTATGTAAGACAACGGATCAAGTTGTTTTGTTGTACGCCTAGGGTGAGTAGGCGTTGTTGGTGCTTGGTATAAGCAGGTGGGCTTATGCAGTAGTGGATAAATGGTATCATAGTAGTCCTATCATATTATGTTTTTGTTCATGTGGTTAATTTTGATATTTGTGTAATTTGAGTCGCAGTTGTACTCAGATTATTTGAAGGTTGTGGATTGATTTTTTGTTGCTTTGTTGTTACATTAGGACCTAATTCTAATATCATGGCTTCATTGGCAGGAGACTGTTTGGTTTTAGTCAAAAACTTAAAACCAGATACGAAAGACGAGGAATTGAGGAAGTTTTTTGAGGGTGTGGGCCCTTTGACATATATAAAACTAGGGAGGGACTCCCTTACCGGTGAGCCCACTGGCACAGCTTACTGTGGCTTCAAGACAGCTGAGGAGGCAGCTAAGGCTAGAGAATTGAACGAAACGACACTTTTGGGGAGGAAAATTGAAATAGTATGCATGCCCCGCACCTGCCTTTCTTTAAATATTTCGGAACCCAGGGTCCCTGAACAAAAACCACACGTTGTGGTGCAAAACCCCTACAAATTGTCCTTTTTTAGCGGAGATCCAAAGCCGAAGGGGGGCGAAGTTTCGTTCGAATTATGGAAATACGAGGTGGAATGCCTCGAGCAGGACGAAACGTGCCCCCCTGACGCCTTGAATAGGTTGGTCAGGCGGTCGTTGAGGGGGGAGGCGGGGCAAATGGTCCTTAACATGCCTCCTGAGACGACGGTCTCCGGCATTGTTTCAAAGCTGGAAGGTTTCTATGGGACCCTGGAGAGTGGGGCGATGCTCCTACACCAATTGCATTGCACTAGACAACTCCCGGGGGAGGCGCTCGCGGCCTACAGCGCGCGTCTCCAGCTGTTGATAGACCGCGCGGAAAAGAGGGGAGGGATCCCCTCCTCCTCCAAAGATGAGACCCTGCGAATAGTGTTTTGGAGGGGGCTTATGGACGAAATCGTGAAACAGGCCATCCGGCATCGCTATGAGGCCGTGACGAGCTTCGATGAGTTGGTAAAAATATCGCGCGCGATGGAACAAGAGGCGGCGGAGGCTCGCGAGTTCCGAGGTAGCGGGCCGTCGCGGCCTCGCGCGCAACACCAGCCGGCTAGCGCGCAAGCGAGCGCTGCCCCCAAGGAGCTAGTAGCAGGGCTAGAAGAAATTAGGGATAGATTACAAAAGTTAGAACAGGGAGGGATGAATCATATTAATAATCAAGCTAGGCCTAGGCAGGGAGGGGCATGTTACCGCTGCGGCATGGTAGGTCATTTTGCGAGGGAATGTACCCTCCCTCCGGTACCCCGCGGCCCACCCTATATGGCTGCACATCCCCCTGCCCCTTTTCGCCCACCGCCCCCTCAGCATGCCCCGCCACCCATGCCCCCGCCCCATGCGCAGCCGTTAAACGGACAGGACCCGCGTCCGTGGGGCAGGCCGTGGGTCAGGAAATAAGTAGCCAGATTCCTCGTAGTAGCAGCAAAGAAGCCACGGTTGTTGATAGATTAGTAGGAGGGGCGAATGAGGGCATTGCAAGAATAGGGGGAAAGGCGTGTCGATGCCTACTAGATACGGGCTCACAGGTCAGTACTTTGTCAGAGGGGTTTTACAGACGTTATCTATCGAGGTTCCCACTACACGAGATAGGCAACCTGATAAGGGTCGAGGCGGCAAATGGGAATGCCGTCCCTTATTTTGGCTATATTGAAGTAGACATTTCATTTGACAGGGCCCTCCCCCAGGCAGGGAGAACCCCAGTAAGTAGTTTGATTTTAATTGTACCCGAGACCCCGTACAACAAAACCGTCCCCATGTGTGTAGGTGTCAATGTAATACGCGAATGTGTTAGGTTAGGGAAGGAGACCGTAGGACCCCGTTTTCTCGAAGAGTCTGGGACTATGGAGGGCGTGACTGCCGCCTGGAAGCTAGTCTACGCGGCCGTCAGCGGCCCAAACTCCCCGAACGCTAAGGGCAAATTAGGTGTAGCTCGAAATGCCAGCCGGAAAGCGGTCCCCGTCCCGGCCCAAAAGGCCATTATCGTGTCCGCTAAGATTAAGTTACGTCCATCCCCAGTCCAGTATGACGTAGTATTTGAGCCAAAATTTCACAACCTCCCGTCGGGGTTAGTTGTCGAATCAGGCTTAGTGACGGTTAGTGAAGAGGTGCAAAAGGAGCAGAGTATCCCAGTTGTAGTTCAAAATCCGACAGACGGCACATTGTGGATTCCCCGACACGCCAAATTGGGGGAGGTATATTTGTGTGAAGAACTCGTCACTGTACAGTCACAAGAGCAGGTAATTGAGATTCCCCCATCTCAGGCAGAGGTAGTTGCCTCCCAGCTAGACTTTTCGGAGTCTGGCGCCCCGAAGGCAGCTATCGACCGCGTCAAAGAGCTAGTAGGGCAATATAGTGGTGCGTTTAGCACCTCAGAGACTGACATTGGCCATAGCAAAATCGTGGAACACAAAATCCCTTTGAAAGACCCCACCCCCATAAACGAGAGATATAGGCGAATTCCTCCCGGTCAGTACGAGGAGGTGCGTAAACATTTACAAGAAATGCAGGACGCAGGCGTAATTCGCGAATCCTATTCCCCATACGCAAGCCCAGTAGTCTTAGTACGTAAGAGAGACGGGTCCATGCGCTTTTGCATAGATTTTAGGAAACTTAACCAACGCACAGTTAGGGACTCCTATGCCCTGCCGCGAGTGGACGAGGTGCTGCAGATGATGGGGGGTGCCCGGTGGTTTAGTTCCCTTGACCTGAAGGCGGGATATTGGCAGATCGAAATAGCGGAGGAGGATAAATCCAAGACTGCCTTCGTTCTGCCACCCCCTTTTGGTCATTGGGAGTGTAACCGGATGCCCTTCGGACTCTGCAATGCCCCGTCCACCTTCCAAAGGGCTATGGAGAGGTGTCTAGGTGAATTAAATCACACTTGTTGCGTCGTATATTTGGACGACATCATAGTTTTTGGCAGCTCCTTAGAAGAACACACTGAGCGCTTGGGGAAGGTCATTGACCGATTGGCCACCCATGGGTTCAAGCTGAAGCCCTCCAAGTGTCACTTACTACAGTCAAAGGTCAGCTATTTGGGCCACGTGATATCGGAGGAGGGCATAGCAACGGACCCTGGGAAAACGGCCGCCATTGATCAATGGCCTACCCCCACAAATGAACGCGAGCTGCGGGCTTTTTTAGGTTTGGCTGGTTATTACCGGAAGTTCGTGCCGAATTTTGCTCGCGTAGCGCGCCCATTGTACGAGTTATTAGGGGGGACAGGGGGGAGAAAGGGAAAGAAGAGCATGAAACCACCCCCACCATGGATTTGGGGAGCACGGCAAGCGGAAGCGTTTCAAACATTAAAGGCCAAATTAACTTCTGCCCCAGTGTTACAGTACCCGGATTTTTCCCAGCCTTTTATTTTGCACACAGACGCGAGTAGGACAGGCCTAGGTGCCGCGCTATATCAGAAGGACGATCAAGGGAGAGAGCGCGTTATTGCGTACGGTAGCCGCGCAGTTAACAAGGGAGAGCGCAATTACCCCGCCCATAAGCTAGAGTTTTTAGCCCTTAAGTGGGCCGTTACGGAGAAGTTCCACGATTTTCTCTATGGTAATGAGACCCACGTGTACACCGACAACAACCCCTTGACCTATGTGTTGACCACTGCGAAGTTGGACGCAACCGGACACCGATGGTTGGCCGCTTTGGCAAATTATCAGTTGACCTTGACTTACAGGACAGGTAGGACTAACATCGACGCTGACATTCTGTCAAGGAACCCCCACCCCCAGACAGAGTCCCAGAGTGAGGAAACAGAGGGTGATGTAGCACCCACAGTAGTTCACTCGGTAATCAACGCCGTGGCCCAGGGGCTAGAAGAAGCCCGAGAAACAGGTACCCCCTTAGTAGAAGTAGTAGGACATGACGGACAGGTACACGTCCCACCCCCCTCCCCAGATACGAATGACGCTGACCCCTTAGGTGGCCCCCTCGATTGGTGCGAGGAACAACAGACCGACCCCCATATAAGTAGGGTAATTAATTTGAAATCGAGTGATAACTTACCCCCAAGGAGAGAATTAAAGCGGGAAAGTCCAGAGGTACAATGTTTATTGAGAGAATGGGATAAATTAGAATTACGGGAGGGAGTACTTTATAGGAGAAGATTGGTAGATGGAAGGACCCAATATCAGCTAGTGTTGCCTGCAAGTCGACGGGAGTTTGTTTTAGAACTATTACATACCAAGCATGGTCATTTCAGTGTTGAGAAAACACTCGATTTAGTCCGAAGTAGATTTTATTGGATCCACATGGGACAGGATGTGAAGCATTTTGTAGGAACATGTGAGCGGTGCGTGCGTAGGAAGGGCGCGCCGGCAGCGCAAAACACAGCCCCTTTGGTGAACATTAGAACCACACGCCCGATGGAATTAGTTTGTATAGATTTTCTCACGGTAGAAGAGGGTCAGGGCGGCTGCGGAAATATTTTGGTAATCACCGATCATTTCACAAGGTATGCCGTAGCCGTCCCGACTAAGAACCAAACAGCTATCACTACAGCAAAGGCATTGTATGAGCATTTCTTTCTCCCTTACGGTTTCCCCGAGCGGTTACATTCTGACCAAGGTCGAAATTTTGAATCCCAGACAATAAATGAATTATGTAATTTGGTCGGAGTAAAGAAAACTAGGACAACCCCCTACCACCCCCAGGGTAATGGCGCCTGCGAGCGCATGAACAGAACGCTGTTGGGAATGCTCGGCACTTTGCCTGAAGAGCAGAAACGGAATTGGAAAGCGCACGTGTCAACTCTCGTCCATGCATATAATTCTACTAAGCACGGGTCCACTGGACATTCCCCATTTTTTTTATTGTTTGGACGCCATCCAAGACTACCGGTAGATGCTTTGTTAGGAGCTAGGGAAGGAGAGGAGTTTATCTCCTCAGATGAGTACGTGGCGTGCCTCCGAGAAAGGCTGGAACACGCCTACAAGCTCGCGGCGGAAACCGATCAGTTAGCCCAAGATAAGAATAAGAAAAGGTACGACGCCAACACTAGGGAGAATAAACTTGAAGTTGGGGACAGGGTATTAGTGCGTAATGTAGGGTTAAAGGGAAAACAGAAGATAGCCGATAGGTGGGGTAGGGATGTTTATGTTGTAGTGGGGCAGCCCAACGTAGGTATACCGGTGTATCAAGTAAGATCAGAAACGGGGGGAAAGAGGATGCAAATGCTCCATAGAAATTTATTAATGCTTTGTAATTTTATTCCTAAGGTGACTCGGGCCGTCGGCCCCAAGCGAAAGCAAAATGTCAGCTCCCCTCCCCCAAGTGATATTGAAGTAGTGGATGATGAACCCCAGGATGTAGGGCTGGGTGAGGCCGTCGCTTGGCGTGTAGGGCCGAATGTCACCGGTGAAATTAATCGAATAATTGACGATGAGTCGCAGGATAATGTTAGGGAATTGGACCCATCCATTGATAATGTAACAACAGAGGCTAGGGAAGGAGATAGTAATGATAAGGAAGAATGTATTGAATCGGAAGAGGTAATAGATACCGACCCGTGTGGCGAAGAATTTGAGGAACAAGTCGAAGCCCCAGGGGACGTACCTGCCCCTCGGGATGAGCCAGAAGCCGCCTCGTTAGAGGAAGATCCTCCTTTGAGGAGATCAAAAAGGTGCTCCCGCGCTCCCGAGAGGTTGGCGTATTCCCAAGTACAGAGAGCTATTGTACAGCCAGTTGTGGAGACCTTAAGTAGGTCCACTATTGTTCAGGTTTTGTATATAGTTTTATTAGTAAAGTGTATTTTTACTTTCTTATCCGTAACAGAAAGTATTGTTGTATTGGTTTTAGTGCTACTTTGTAATGATAATGCGAGAATAGTTACAAAGCAATATATTTCAAAGTGGTTACGTTTTGTTATGCTCCAATTGGAGGAAGATTTGTGATTTTCATAAGTCAATCCAGTAAGTCCAGGATAGGCGAATGGCCAAAATTCAGCCTGCTGGCTCTGCTGCTTTATGTTTTGTGTTTTATAATGTAATGTTTGTATAGTGTCGTGTTTTGTGCCTTAGGGGCGGTCACTGATGTTCCACATCACATAATCGATTGGTCATCAAGTTGACGGTGTAGTGAAGGAGGATAGTATTTTTTTTGGTAACGAAGCAACGATTTATGAAATGTGCTTTGGCAAGTCAATGTGATGTTATTATGTAGGAAGGATGGTCAGAATTTAGCCCACCAGGTCATCATTTTCAGTCGACGTTATTTGATTTTTTGAGTGATATTACGAATGATATGTGCTTATTTGATTGTATTCACGAGCATCAACCAGTGCATGTGTATAGTCGTAGCGGTAAGAAATTCGGAAAACGCTTGGTTTATCATGTGGTTGCCTCTTTATGGGAGGTTTTGTAGTCAGAACGCTGTGCCTCCGGTTGTATAGTGTATAATGTCATGAGTATTCAATTTAGCAGTCATTGTGTCGTTCGAAATTTATGTGGTAATGTGATTAGGGTTTGATGTTATGCATATATGTTGTAAATATTTTCGCGGACAGTGGCTGGCGATATGACAGTGTTGGTTCACCCCAAGTATTCCTGGTTAAAGAGTAGGGAAAACAAACCGGGCTGATGCGGAATGATGAGGACATCATTCTGTGAACAGGGGGGAAGATGTAACGAGCTGAAAAATGGGGGGGGGGGGGGGGTCCCGAATAGGATGGGCATTATAAAGGGACTGATAAGAAATTAGAGGGTCATGAAGTAGATAGGGCAAAGCACAGGGTGAAAGAATAAAGGGAATAAAAGGGAAGGAATAAGGTTCAGACAGCGGGCTTAGGGCATGGCAGGACAGTGTAGGGAACCAGACAAAGGGAATAAAGAAGAAGGACATTTGATAGACATCAGGTGATTTTTTAAAGGACAAAGAAATAGATACGACTGGCAGGATGTTAGGAGTATATGTTTGATAAGGAGTTGAGGTGTTTAACGAGAATATTGTGGTAGTGTGAGTTAAATCGGGAATCCTGCTGGAGGAGTAAGTTAAAGGGCTCGTAGCGAAGCTGGGTTTTGTTTTATAAATATTAGGAGGAAGGGAGAGTGTCAGGTTGGGTTCGAGACGCAGGTAGGTTACGCAGGTGAGAGGAGAGGGTCAAGTCGGGGACAGGTAAGCGGATTGGTCGAAAGAGGGTTGTCAATAATTCAGGTGTGGGAAATTAATTAAAATGATTGGATAATGGAATTGTAGGAGGGATTTAAGGGTTAGTTTAAAAGGGCATGTATTGTAGGGAGATTACAGATTTTGAGATTTTGAGATTTTGAGATTTTGAGATTTCAGATTTCAGAAGACAGATTTCAGAAGACAGATTTTATCGAGAGATTTTTCATCGAGAGATTTCAGGAGAATTTGGCACACACTTAGAGAGAGATTTCCGGACACAATGTGGAGAGAACTTTGCCAGATAGATTGAATCTTAGTGAAGATGTAGCCCGTTGGCATCAAATTTTTGAACGTTGGTGAACGTTGAACGTTGTTAATGGAGAGAGAGCCGTGGGCCGAACTTTACTTCTGACGTGGGGAACGCCGTCCGTGCCACTGTCCGAAGAGTTGCCATGTAACAAGCGGGAAAAAAAAAGATTGTAACTTGTGCACAAACCCCACCCCCGAGGCCCACTAATGTTTTGAGGAGAACCAGAAGGAAGTGAGGCGCAGCCGGAGACCAGCCGCAGGTGCGACGAACGCGATTCGGGCCGAAGTGACGACGGCAGCCACCGACGGAGTTCCGGGTAACGTCGGCGACTAGGACTGAGAGAAGGAAGGGCTTCCATAACAACTGCAGTATTCCGCGGACAATTTCCCTCTCCCTATTAACCCCCCCCCCCCTTTTTGCACTTGCACCCGAAGCCATGTAAGTAAAAATAACCGAGATTGAATTATGCGCATGCTTGGTTATATTGTATCAAAATGTTGAATTGCCCAGCAACTGTGGGTTTAAAGTGATTAATAAGAGGAGATTTTCCCCTTAAATAAATACCAAAGTAAATTTATGAATTTGATGTAACGGTTGTTTAATTTTTGTCTTTAAATAAATTTAATTAATATTGTTGATGGTGTGGCAGGTGTGTCGATAAGTCCGAGTGCACTAACCAAATCCCCTCGCGCCTTACAGACCGGGCGCGAGCCCAGCCATCCCCTGCCGCTGGTAGCCCCAGCCCAGGGCGGTGAGCTGGGGCGGGAGAGTAGAGGGTTAGATAGGGATTCATCAATCCTGTTCAAACAAAGAATGAACTTGCATAAACCAGATGACGAGAGTGTTCTGTTAATCAACACTTTGAAAAGTATCCGTTTCATTATTTTGCATTTAAGGTATTAACAGTCTCTTTCTATATTGCTATTGCCAAATATCCACACAGGTGGATGTGATGGCAAGAGGCAAGTATAAAGGATTACATGAACAATCATTACATCACAGATGCTTATCCCACTGAATTTAAAAACCGACATGCCTGTTGGTACAAATTACCTTTATTCTGCTCCTGCCCAAAGGGGAACTCCCTACTGGCTTATTCTCTGTAGACTGCAGAGTGATTTTCTATAATTGCCAAAAAGATGTCAGTGATATCTTGAAAGATATTGTAGAACTGTTATACTAATGTTGTTATTTATTTGCTGTGTATCTTGCTTGTCTACTCTCCTTTTGTTGTCTGTCTAGACCTTGTATTAATTTGAATTAGTTTGCTTTTCAACACTGCCTTGCAGTCTAGCATTAATTCAGTTAAGTTTGATATTCAGTTGTCACCTCCATGATCACCATTGCTTCGGATGCCTTTCCTCTTGTTCAGTTTTGTCACATTCATTCTTTCTCTATTCAGGTGTGTTCACTCATTCCATCTCACACCTGATTCTTTAGTTTAGCACAGGCATCTCCCATTCTTATGTGATCACCCGTCCTACTTGCATCTCTTGCCCTTCTTTACCTATTGGTTGATTTATTAAATGAGACTGCTCCACTTAATTGAATTCATCCACTCTGTTTATTTCTATTGGTTGTTGTAGATGATTTGAATATATGTAAATATTGTTTATTGTAAATTATGTTCCTTCAGAAGTTTGCTTAGGGTGAGTTGCCCCCAGAATAAATCAGAGCTCTACCAGACTTCTTCGACTTCAGTTTGAAACTTCTCTGAGTTCTTGAGGTTTTTATCTTTCCTTCTTCAAGTACATTGAAGTTTCAGGATTGAAAACATCTCTTAATAATTTCTCAACATTAATTTCTGCTACAATGGCCCAAAGTCACGAAGGTGGTACAATCTTGTCCATGTTTTAAACCATTGACAAGATCGTACCACCTTTGTGAATTTGGGCCAATATGACAGAGATTTAATGGAGCTTCTTTTTTCTTTTTTTCATTTCAGGTTCTGGCTGATTCACATGGCAATACAATTTACCTCAATGAACGGGAGTGTTCCATTCAAAGGAGAAACCAGAAAGTGATTGAAGAAGCACCAAGGTTGGATTACATTTCATTTCTTTTTATTTTCCCTGAGCATTCTTAAATTGTAGAGAATATTAGGGTGCTGCGTCATGCTGAGATGTCTGTTTTTGAGTGGATTTCAGGAACTGTGCGGCACGGTTGATAAAGTCATTTATTTTTCCCCCCGTTATTTCATGTTGCATTGTTCAAGAGGTTATTGTACTAAGATTATGCTTCGTAATCTTAGCTGCTGAGATTTTGTAGTAATTAATATTCACCAGTCTTGTGTGTGCAAGTCATTATGATGAATGATAATTGCTGTCTTTGAAAGTAATCTGAATTTTTTCATTTCAGCAGGTAGCCGAGTTCACGTTACTTTTTTCTCATTACAATTTTCAAGATCGATAAGTCCACGATTCCATTTCATCTTCTCTGTCTTGAAGTACAGTATGTGTTCCGTGTATGAAATATTACATTTTCCATTTTCTTGGATATTTTGTTTTTATCTGTATCTGATATTGAAGAGGAAAGTAAACTCGGTCTTATATGATACAGTCATATCAATCACAACAAGAACTGGCAGCTTCTGTATATTCCTTCTCTGCTCTTCTGATGTCTTTGTTATAGCCAGCATGGATGTGATACAAATCAGTCCATTTTAAGAAGAAGAAAAAAAAAATGGTAAAACAATGTCAAAAATGGCTTTCTAGAAGCAGTCTCCTGAGACCGCTTTGCGAGACATGTGATGTGTTTGTAATATCACCGACTGTATATGCCATATATTTCGCAAGATTTTCATTTTAGCAAATTGTGCGAGTCGTGTGCCATTTGCGAATTTAAATACATGAAAATATTTGCTCTGATCCCGACATGAATGTAATGTGCACACAAACGTTTCTCCGTTCATTCTTGTACTCCAAGATTGCAAATTCAACCACTTGCGAAATTGTTTGGATGTCCTGATTAAAAAAAAAAAAAAAAAAAAAAAAAAAAAAAAAAAATTAGACTGGCTAAATATATGGTGTATGCAGTAATTTTGATCAAGGGCATCCAGAACAGCTAGACATATACATCTTAAACAGATGAGAGCAGGAACATGTGCTGCTACAAAAACGAAGGACTGACACATATTTCAGCTTCTGTTTGTTGCTATTTTCATCCTTACAGTACTTTTCTAGATGAGTCCACCAGGCAAGCCATGGGTGCCCAGGCAGTGGCCCTGGCCAAGGCAGTAGACTACAAGTTAGCAGGTGAGGATATCACATGTTATTCAACACCCACAGAAGTAGAGATTCTTGCTATCCAATTGGTTGAATGCTCATCATGTGACATTGGCTTAAAAGGACCATTGCACGCTGTTGCTGTATTGTAGAAAATATGTGCAGTTTTTATCAAGCAGTTTTGGACAGCGCAGTCTTACATCATCCTTTTACATTTACTCCCCTGATAGGGTCTTGATCACCTTTAGAGTTTGAACCTGTGTACTCCTGGGATGTCACAGTAAACATGCTTTTGCAGTGCGCTATCAATCAGTTAAAGACATCCACTCAATCACTGATCGCTTCCACATGCAACTGTACCACTTGCCTTTCATGAGGAATGTTTGCCCTTTCTGTACTGTAGTCAGATATCAGTGTGGACCATATTTGTATGAAGTATTATATAAAACAAATAGTGAATGGTCTCTATACTTGTGCAGTGGCACAAGATTTCTCATTTGATGAAAGATGTGGTGTTCTATTCAACTAGGCTCTGCCTCATTTGATAGAGCAAGAGAGAAAGTCTCTAAATTCCATGACATCAGTACCTACCAGCGATAATGTACTTTTGATTTTAACACGGAAGTGTACGATTTTCATTAAGGGGAAGCTCAGTAGTGGTTAAAAGGGCTCCCTTTGTTTGTTAGAGAGAATTATTGTAGTTTAGGACCAATGAAAACAAAAGAAAATGAAACATTGAATATCTGAAGACGGCGCGGCGTCGCGTTGGTGTAATATCGCTAAATATTGTTCCCTTTGCATAGGCTGCTAGAGAGAGAGGGGGAGGGGGAAAAATGAAAACTTTTGGGGGCATTATAAGGGATCGCCTTGTAACGCCACTATCGCTATGTTTTCGGAACGATCATACATAATTTTCACAGATATTTTGATAGTGAATGTGTTACGTTCATTATTTTTGCATTCTTGTTTGTTTTTCAGCAATCTTAACATAAGCAGACATGTCAGGCATTTCAAATTTTTAAATTATTCAAATTAATCAACGAAAATGTTAACCAGTGGTTGAAACTGACGTCTGTATCGATATTTTTGAAAATCTGACGCGAAATGGGTCGATCATAAAATGATCGAGTGAACATTATGTCCTATTTTCGCCTCAAAAGCGTCACTAAGCTAAAGCAAGATCGTGAATTTCGTTGTAGAATTACTAGTATGTGTTTTGTCTCCAAAAATACATAAAATGGTGTCATGAGATTTAGAAATGATTTCAAATTCTGCCCACTACTATACCATCCCTTTAAGCGAAATACAATAAAAACAACAATCTCGTTGATCCCTTTATAATCGATTCATCTACCGTGAACGGCTATGCAATGCAAACACAACTATATCTGTGTTGATTCTCTTAATACCCTGATTTTCACCTATGCGGCGAAAAGAAAGTATTATTACATGCCACGAATTTTAAAATAATTTTTCAGCCATTTTTCTTCAGAATGCTTGGAAACGTCCACAAAATACTTCCCAAACCAAGATTCTGTCAGTGACCTCATCTGTCAATCACTGCTTATTTACTAATGCACTTGATAAAAGACAGTGCTGAATTAAACACATTTTGCATGTTTCCAGACAATGACTAGTCAGTGTCTTTGGTGGTGTCCTTGTATTGATGGAGCTTTCCTAGCATGGCAACTGTCAATAAAATTGAAACAAAAATGGGTCAGTATTATGTAGAAACATGCAACAGCATTGTGACAGAATGCCCCTCTTGGAGGAAGACGAATTCCAGTGTCTTTTGTCTAGTGCATTATTAATTAAGCGGTGATTGACAGATGAGGTCACTGACAGAATCTTGGTTTGGGAGGGTTTTTTTTTTTTTGTGGGCGTGTCCAGGCATTCTGATAAAAATTATTATAAGATATATGACACGTATTTATGTAATTTTTGGCAGATAAGTGATGATCAAGGTATTATACACGTAAATCAGTACAAGTCAATATGCATTTGCATTGCTTAAGTCCTTCAAGAGGTGGAACAGACAATTGCGGTTCTGTGGGGTTTGGGTGGGGTGGGGTTTTAAAAGCCCCACCCCAGAAAATGTTTGAGCCTTATTAAGGGGGGGGGGGGAGGGCTTGTCATCTGTGTTGTCATCTGTGTTGTCATTTGTGTCGCGCATGTGTTGGAATATCTACCCTATTGTCATGATTAAAGGCATTGGTTAACATTGTTCAGTCTTTAAAAAATTGAGCTGCAAGTCCTTATATGCTATCAGAACATCCGATGGGATGTAAAAATGAACCTTTGAAAAAAAGTATGCTTGAAGGTAATCATTTAGTGCTTTTAAAGAGTGAAACCTAAAATTTCGCCCCATAGACTACTGTACAGGAATTATTTTTATAGTCGATAATGATTATAATTTTCAAAGATATTTTGATAGTGAATGTGTGTCTTTCATTGTTTTTGCATTCTAGGTTGTTTTGCATCAAACTGAACATAATAAGACAGGTCATGGAGTTCAGTTTTAGAATTTTTTAAAATCAATCAACCACAATGTTAACCAGTGGCTTTAAAATGGGGAAAACTTCATGAAAAAAAAAAATGCGTCAGAGCCCCCTGCCCCCTATCCCCCCCCCTCCACAACATGACCAAGATATTTAGGATTAGCGGACTGGCAATCAGCCATCCAAATAACTATTTGCTCCCCCCCCCCCCCCTCCCCCTCTCCTCGAAAATAAATGAAATAAATAAATGAATAAGTAAATAGATAGATAAATAAAAAGATAAATAAATAAATAAATATAGGCATTGGTTAACATTGTGTTAAGTTTTTTTAAAAATCTGAGCTGCACGTCCGTACATGCAATCAGATAAATCGATGGAATTTAAAAATGAACCTGTGAAAAAAAATTCTTCAAGGTTATCACTTAGTGCTTCAAAAGTTTAAAAACCTAAAAGATCCCCCATAGATTGCAGTACTGGAATTATTATCGTTATGTGCTAGACATTGGGAGATGGTTGTATGATGACACGAGATGATTATCGTAGATATCTTGATAATGATTGTTTGACTTGCATCTTTGGTGTTTTTTCATCCATCTAAACATAATTAGAGAGATGCTCAGTTTTAGAATTTTTTAATTCGATCAACCGCAATGTTAACTAGTGGCTTTAAAACGGGATTGATCGGTCATCTCATAATCGATTCATTGAGTTAAATTTGTATTCTTTCATGAACACCTTTTTATAGTAATAGGTTTGAGAACACGTTATAGAGTGAGAGGATTAAACTTATCAAACAACCGACCACATAGATTCTAGAAAACATGCACAAAAGGTTTCGAAGAGGACGCTTGCTAACCGACTACTCAACTTCCCCTGTCAAACCAAGGGCAAAATTAAAGCTGCATTCAATTTTTTTTTTCTTTTTACATTGTACTATGCGTGACATCGCTTCGTACCACTAAACACAGACATAATTATGATCTGTGAACAATTTTGTTTTCTAACGGAACCAGTACCAATTTGGCGTTGGAGCTAGACGTGGAAGAGGACACGGTGGACGAAGTGCTCACAAAAGAGGACAAAGAGTACAAAGCAGAGAAATCGGATGGCACTCAATCTTCATACACAGTCTTTTCTGTCCCAACAACAACTGCTCACTCTTCCGGATCCACTCCTACAAAGAGGTCGAAGAAAAACCCTTTGGAGGAAGCGATGTTGCCGTATTTCAAGACACGAGGCACTCCATCCGACAACAGTGATCCCTTCTTTTCTAACTTGTCTCAGACTGTGGCTATTAAACTACCTGCCTTGATGCAGGCTGAACTCAAATTTGAAATGTATCAGCTAGTTCATCGCTATGAGCTTAAATTTCTTTCTTCTGAGCACTAATACTAGAAGGGGAGTTATTAGTATTTTAAAGGTGCCCTGAAATCCAAATATTGATTTCTATTGATCTGTACTAACATCATACATCACATATCTTATGACTTTGGGGTGTCAATTTTTGTCGTATATTTAATGTTATTTTTCAATCATTTTTATCTTATCTGCTAAGCTCCACCACTAAAAACCCCTCCAAACTCAGATTCTGTAGATGACATCATCAGTCAATCATCATCAACTGACAACCTATTCTCAGACAATGCCAACTCACAAACATGAATATTCAATTAGCACTTGCTATGTCAGGAATCCCAAAGTAGTATCAGAAAAATAAAGGCTGTGATGAGCTATTGTAGGAAAACATGCAGTGCTATTGTAACCAAGTAGCCAGTTAGTAGGTAAGCACATACCAATGCTTTTGTTTACAGTATAAAGCTGATTTAATGATGATTGACTGATGATGTCATCTAAAGAATCTGAGTTTGGAGGATTTTTTAAGGGATGGAGCTTAGCAGATAGGATAAAAATGATTGAAAAAATAATTTGAAATATATGACACAAATTGACACCCCAAAGTCATAAGATATGTGATGTATATATTAGTACAGATCAATAGAAATCAACATGGATTTGGATTTCAGGGCACCTTTAAGTGTTCATGGACAAAATGAATATGTACTGTACACATGTTTCATTATTTGTTTGACATGTGAAAGGGGCACACAAATCAAATGCCTCAAATTCTCAGAAAACAGACCTTTGTATCATTGAAACATGCAAAGTTTTAGAATACTTGTGTTTACAGAAGAGACTGGAAGAGATTAGATTCGGGATTGATAGGACGCAGGAGAGAGACAAATAAAATGAAGAAAGCCAATTTCCAAATGGACACATACTTTATTAAAACAAAAACGCTTCAGAAATGGCATAACTGACAAATAAAACATGCGTGTAAAATACGTATTATCTACAGGCCGAATGTTTCTCGTGACTGCTACAGTTGAAAAAAAAAGGACAGGCAAAAATATGGGCGAACATGACTTTTGCCATTAATGGCCAATATTGTGCCCAGTTTACTTGAGAAGTTATGTTACATCGATTTCATATTCATCCTCTTTATTGCTTTGAAAATACAGATCAGGTTGAATCGATTATAAAAGAAACGAGTGTACACATGTTTCTTTCATTCTCAACTCTATGGCAACAGGTAGTGTTTGCACAAGAGGGTGGTATACCCACTGACTGTGTGCAGTGTAATTTCTATATGTTGATGGTTGGAAAAGAATCTTCCAATAGAAGTTCCCGTTTTGACAAATATTCATCTACATAATCTTTGGTAAAATACTTACAGGTTATTGAGTGTCCATAAGTGCAGTTTTTCAAATTATAAGTAGACAAACCTGTTTATGGATATTGAAACATAATATATTGCTCTTAGGTTTAAAGCCACTGTTTAAAGGTCCACTAAATTAAAAATGCAAGTTGACTCCTATTCATCTGTTTAAATTTTTGCATCACATATCTTATGGGTTTAGGGTGTGACAATCTATTGTATATTTTATAATATTTTTTGAAATAATTTTGTTTTATAGGGTAAGCTCTACCCCTTAAAAACCTCAAAACTCAGTTGACTTTTCTGACATCATCAGTCAATCATCAGTAACCTAGAATCCTGTGAACAAAAGACTTTCGTATGTCTTTTCCCACCTAATGACAACCTCTGAACAATAGCACTGCTTTCACCACACAATGCCAATTCTGAAGTGGGTAAATTGAATTCTATGACTACTTGCTGCATCAGAAATACCACAGAAAAACCATTACAAAAATGCAATGTTTTTGTGAGAAGATTGTCAGTTGATTGGAGGGGACATACCAATGTCTTTTGTTCACAGGATTTATAGGTTAATAATGATTGACTGATGATGTCAGAAAAGTCATCTGAGTTTTGAGGTTTTTTTAAGGGGTGGAGCTTACCCCACAAGGAAAAATATTTCAAAAAATATTATAAAATATACAATAGATATTCACATCCCAAACCCATAAGATATGTAATGTAAAAATTACTACAGATAATTAGAAGTCAACTTGCATTTCTAATTTAGTGGACCTTTAAAAACGAACCTGTGGAAAAAAAAATCTGCAAGGTTATCATTTAGTGCTTCAAAAAAGAGTGAGAACCTAAAAGATCACACCATAGACTACAGTACTGGAATCATTATCGTAGTATGATAATTACAATGTTCATATATATCTTGCTCATGAATGCATTTCATTATTTTTGCATTGTTGGTTGTTTTTTCATCCATCCGAACATAATTAGAGAGGTCATGCTGCTCAGTTTTATAATCTTTAAATCGATCAACCGCAATGTTAACCAGTTTAAAGCCACTGGTTAACATTGTGGTTGATCGATTTAAAAAATTCTAAAACTGAGCTTCATAACCTGTGGAATTATGTGCAGATGGATGAAAAAACGAACAAGAATGCAAAAGTAGTGAATGTCACACACTCGCTATCAAAATATATATGAAAATTGTAATTATCACCTACTACGATAATAATTACAGTACAGTAGTACAAGGATGAAATTATAGCTCTTCACTCTTTTTGAAGCACAAAAATGCCCTTGCGGCATTATTTATCTTCGCAGATTCAGTTTTACATCCTAACAGATATTCTGATAGCATGTCAGGACATGCAGCTCAGATTTTTGTTTTAAAACTGAACACAATGTTAACCAATGCTTTACAATGTAGTAACATTCTCAATTTGCCTGTAGATTGTAGTGCTTCACTTAACATGTGACAATCTGACTCATGTTAAGGCTTGACATCCATTCCAGTATTCTTAGAATAGCAAGATAATAATGACCTTAGTCGTTTTAAAGCAAATCTAGATAACGACTTGTACCTCTGTAAAATTATATCGAGTACATGAACACAACCCTTTTTGAGAAGTCTTGAATTTTGGAACAATGGATATTAGAAATGCAGAAAAATTAGTCTGTATAAGTACCATCACTCATCACAGAGACTTCATATTTTCTCTGCATGCTCTGTTAAAAGTATTATCACTCATTGGCCGAACAGTGTTTTGGGTTTTGAGAAGTAATTAACTCTAACAATTTTAAATTTGCTGTAATGTACATTCTTTGAATTATCAAATGTATAGTAATACTGCGCCTCACAACAAGGAAGCAAAACTCTCTTCAAAGATATGTACATATAAGAATTGAGTATGATTAAATGAGGAATGCAGTAATGCAGTTATGGTACGACAATGTCCAGACATTATAATCCATCTATCAACGGCGTAAATCCATACTGAGGAGTGGGGGGGGGGGGGATGGTCACCATCACCACGATTACAAGCCCATAACCGGACCGGCGCAGCCTTTTTTTTTTTTGGGGGGGGGGGGGGGGGGGAGAAGCTTTGTGCCCCCCTCCCCCCCCCCCACACACACACACACTTTACAGGGATCGGATGCCCCACTCTTTTGCATGAAATATAAAGTGGGAGAAAAGTGGCAGCAACAACATAAAGACCTTTTGTTCTTGTTGCTTTTTTTTTTTTTTTTTTTTGCTTGTCAGACGACTTTCGGCGAAAAACATTTTTTTTTTTTTTTTTTCCCCTCCTAGGGTGAAATCTCTTTGCGTTGAAAATTTTGACATTTTTCAGTCCAAAAACTGCCGTTTGTAGCTATATTCTTCGCTTTGGAAATTAAAGGGGGCACACCAGGCGCAACTGCTGTCAATCACTGGCAGCAACATCAGGAGAATGGCATAGCGATTAAATGCGAGCGAGCGGAGCGAGCGAGCATGAAAATTTTAACATTTTACAGTCTAAAAACTGCCGTTTGTAGCTATACTTTTTCGCTTTGGAAATTAAGGGGGGCCGCATCAGGCGCAACTGCTGGCAATTACTGGCAGCAACATCAGGGGAATGGCATAGCAGTTAAATGCGAGCGAGTGGGGCGAGCGAGCTTGAAAATTTTGACACTTTACAGTCCAAAGACTGCCGTTTGTGGCTGTATTTTTTCGCTTTGGAAATTATGGGGGCACACCGGGCGCAACTGCCGGCAATCGGGCAGCAACATCAGAATGGCATAACGATTAAATGCGAGCGAGCGAAGCAAGTGAGCTTGAAAATTTTGATATTTTACTGTCCCACATGTCCTTTTTGGCTGTACTAGTATTTTTTCCCTTTGGAAATTAAGGGGGGCGCACCGGAAAAAACTGCTGGCAATTACTGGCAGCAACATCAGGAGAATGGCATAATGATTAAATGCGAGCGAGCGAAGCGAATGAGCTTGAAAATTTTGACATTTTCCAGTCCCAAAAATTGTCGTTTGTGGCAGTATTTTTTGGCTTTGGAAATTAAGGGGGCGCACCGGGCAAAAACTGTTGGCAGTTACTGGCAGCAACATCAGGAGAATGGCATAATGATTAAATGCGAGCGAGCGAAGCGAGCGAGCTTCAAAAGTTTGACATTTGACAGTCCAAAAACTGCCGTTTGTAGCTATATTTTTCGTTTTGGAAATTAAGGGGGCGCATCGGGCGAAAACTGCTGGCAATTACTGGCAGCAACATCAGGAGAATGGAATAATAATTAAATGCGAGCGAGCGAAGCGAGCGAGCTTCAAAAGTTTGACATTTTACAGTCCCCAAACTGCCGTTTGTAGCTATATTTTTCGCTTTGGAAATTAAGGGGGCGCACCTGCTCACAATCACTGGCAGCAACATCAGGAGAACGGCATAGCGATTAAATGCGAGCGAGCGGAGCGAGCGAGCTTGAAAATGTTGACATTTTTTTTTACAGTCTAAACACTGCCGTTTGTAGCTATACTTTTTCGCTTTGGAAATTTAGGGGGCACACCGAGTGCAACTGCCGGCAATTACTGGCAGCAACATCAGGAGAATGGCATAGCGGTTAAATGCGAGCGAGCGGAGCGAGCGAGCTTGAAAATTTTGACATTTTACAGTCCAAAGACTGCCGTTTGTGGCTGTATTTTTTCGCTTTGGAAATTAAGGGGGCACACCGGGCGCAACTGCCGGCAATTACTGGCAGCAACATCAGGAGAATGGCATACTGATTAAATGCTAGCGAGCGAAGCGAGTGAGCTTGAAAATTTTGACATTTTCCGGTCCCAAAAACTGTCGTTTGTGGCTGTATTTTTTCGCTTTGGAAATTAAGGGGGCGCACCGGGCAAAAACTGTTGGCAATTACTGGCAGCAACATCAGGAGAATGGCATAATTATTAAATGCGAGCGAGCGAAGCGAGTGAGCTTCAAAATTTTGACATTTGACAGTCCAAAAACTGCCGTTTGTAGCTATATTTTTCGCTTTGGAAATTAAGGGGGCGCACCGGGCGAAAACTGCTGGCAGTTACTGGCAGCAACATCAGGAGAATGAAATAATAATTAAATGCGAGCGAGCGAAGCGAGTGAGCTTCAAAAATTTGACATTTTACAGTCCCCAAACTGCCGTTTGTAGCTATATTTTTCGCTTTGGAAATTAAGGGGGCGCATCTGCTCACAATCACTGGCAGCAACATCAGGAGAATGGCATAGCGATTAAATGCGAGCGAGCTTGAAAATTTTGACATTTTACAGTCTAAAAACTGCCGTTTGTAGCAATACTTTTTCGATTTGGAAATTTAGGGGGCACACCGAGTGCAACTGCCGGCAATTACTGGCAGCAACATCAGGAGAATGGCATATAGTGGAGCGGCATAGCTTGAAAAATTAGAGGAATTGTGCATTTTATGATAAAAGCACCAGATTTCGCACACATGTTGACAATGACAATTCAAATAAATTCAGATATTGGGCCATCATAGATAGCGCCCTCAGCGGCCATGGTAGCCATTTTTCAAAATGGCCGCCATAAATGCCTATTTCGTATAAATTTACAAATTTCAGTAGGGAAAATCAATAAGATTTTGCAAACGAGTGGGAAATAACATTCAAAATAAATTTAGATATTGGGCCACCACAAATTTCGCCCTCAACGGCCATGGCTGCCATTTTTCAAAATGGCCGCCATAAATGCCATATTTCGCAAAAAAATTTAAAATTTCAGAAGGGAAAATCAGTAAGATTTTGCAAACGAGTGGGAAATAACATTCAAAATAAATTTAGATATTGGGCCATCGCAAATTGCGCCCTCAACGGCTATGGCAGCCAGTTTTTCAAAATGGCCGCCATAAATACCCGTTTTCGTAAAATTTTACAAATTTCAGAAGGAAAAATCAATAAGATTTTGCAAACGAGTGGGAAAACACATTCAAAATAAATTTAGATATTGGGCCATCGCAAATTGCGCCCTCAACGGCCATGGCAGCCAGCTTTTCAAAATGGCCGCCATAAATGCCTTTTTTCGTAAAAATGTACAAATTTCAAAAGGGAAAATCAATAAGATTTTGCAACAATGTCGGAAATATCATTCAAAGTAAATTCAGATATTGGGCCATCGTAAATAGCGCCCTCAACGGCCATAGCAGGTATTTTTTCAAAATGGCCGCCATAAATGCCATTTTGCATAAAAATGTACAAATTTCAGAAGGGAAAATCAATAAGATTTTGCGACCGTGTCGGAAATATTCAAAATAAATTCAGATATTGGGCCATCGCAAATTGCGCCCTCAACGGCCATGGCAGGGATTTTTCAAAATGGCCGCCATAAATGCCCGTTTTCGTAAAATTTTACAAATTTCAGAAGGAAAAATCAATAAGTTTTCGCAAACGATTGGGAAATAACATTCAAAATAAATTTAGATATTGGGCCATCGCAAATTGCGCCTCCTAACGGTCATGACAGCCAATTTTTTTTTCAAAGTGTTCTCCATAAATGCAATTTTTTTCAAAAAATTAAAAATTTCAGAAAAGAAAAATCAAACAATAAAACAATAAAATCAAACAATATATCTAGATTGCATTAACTCTAGATGTTGTTCCTTCGCAAAATTTCAAGAAGAAAAAAATTCCTAATAACGGTAATTGCAGCCATTTTTCAAAATGGCTGTCATTGATGCCATTTTTCTTTTATGAAGATGTCCTAATGCCGGAAGAAGAAAATAAACATTTTTTTTTTTTTTGCGCAAGTTGACAATTACATACAAAGAAGTTTAGACATTGAGCAATCATAAGCTGTGTTCTCAATGGCTATTTAAGCTATTTGTCAAAATGGCTACAATACACTCTTCTTTTTTTGTCTTTAAAATTTGCTTAACTTCAGAAGGAGAAGACAGTAGAATAATCACGAGACATTATGTAATCTGAAATATGGTGTTAAAGAAATCATTTGAGGAACAACTAAATTAAACAAGGCAAATGCTTCGCGAGTATATCTCACCAATGATGAATGCATATTTTAGGTGGCAAACATGAAAAAAACTCCGAAAAAGAGTAATATGAATATTTAGGGATAATGACGCCATGTATTAACTTTGACAGTAACACCATATCATTATGGGGCAAATTATTTGTATAGGGCCCCATTTTCTCTCTCTCTCCTTTCGTTCTTTAAAACAACAACAACATATCATTGAATATATGGGACTATATGACGTGTATCTATTCTAAAATGTAACTTCCTAAATATTCTTACGACAGATACGAAAAAAAATGACCTTTCATTGTACAAAAAAAGTTAATTACTTGCTATGCTTCCATAAAAACACATACCTTTGATATCCATACTGTTAGCCGTCACACGCGAAATACTGCAATTAGAACTTAACTGAAACATGAATTTAGAACTAACCCATCAATGAAACCTTTTTTTTTTAATATAAATTTCTTTGAACACCAGATTGCATTAGATATAATGGCTGTTTAGCAGTATTCTATTGCTTTCTCCTTCTGGAATAAGCAAATAAAAAAAAAAAGGAGTGTGTGGAAGCCATTTTGACAAAGAGCTGGGAACGATGTTTATATGGTGGCTCAATATCTTCATTTAAAATCAAATTCAAATTCAAACTTGAATTTATTTGAATGTCCTTTGTCAATTTGCACAAGAAATTTTATTGTTTTCTTCTGGCATTATCATAATATTTTCAAGAAATAGATACCATCTATAGTGGCCATTTGGAAAATGGCTGCCATGGTCGTTGATGGTGCCATTTGTAATCTTTCCACACAAAAAAAAAAGAAAAAAAAAAGCAGACATCCATGGCGGTCAGCACTGCCCTTGAGGACGCCTTCTAAGAAGACCTTATACTTAAATTTATTTTTGAGCATAATTTTCAACTTGTTTGCAAAGTCTTATTGACATCAGCAATTTTTTTGCAAAAAAAAAGCGGGGGGGGGGGCATCCATGGCAACTGTTTTGAAACTTGGCTGCTATGGCTGTTGAGGGTGCACTTTTGGATGGCCTATTATCAAATTCAGTTTGAATGTAATTTTGCACCTTTGTAGAAATTCTGATTGACATCTGCAACACTTTACAAATTGCCCCCCGTTGAGGGGGCAATTTGCAATGGCCCAATAAGTTTACTTTTGAATGTAATGTAATTTCCCACCTGTTTGCAAAATCTCATTGCCTTTCCCTTCTAATTTTAGTAAATCTTTTCGAAAGTATAGCATTTATGGCGGCCATTTTGAAAAATGGCTGTCATGACCGTTGAGGGCGCAATTTCCGATGGTCCAATATCTAAATTTATTTTAAATGTCATTTCCCATTTATAAACAAAATTTCATTGACTTTTCCTTTTGAAAATGAAATTCCTAATGAAAAAGTGGCACTTATGGTGCCCATTTAAAAATAAAAAAAAAATGGCTGCCATAGCCATTGAGAGCGCAATTTTCAATCGCCCAATATCTGGATTTATTTTGGATGCAATTTCACGCTTGTTTGCAAAAAAGAAAAAAAAATGGCTTTCCCTTCTGAAATTTTCATTTTTTTAACAAAAATGGCATTCATGGCGGCCATTTTGAAAAAATGGCTACCATGGCCGTTGAGGGCGCAATTTCCGATGGCCCAATATCTATATTACTTTTGAATGTAATTAACATTTATGGGCAAAATCTTATTAACTTTTCCCTTCTGAAATTTGCAAAATCATCGAAGAAGTGGCACATTAGACAGCCATTTTGAAAAATGGCTGCCATGGACGTTGAGGGCGCAATTAACAATGGCCAAATATTTAAATTCATTTTGAATGTAATTTCCCACTTGTTTGCAAAATCTTACTGGCTTTCCCTTCTGAAGTTAGCAAATATTTAGAAAAAATGACATTTATGGCGGCCATTTTGAAAAATGGCTGCCGTGGCCGTTGAGGGCGCTATTTCTGATGGCCCGATATCTAGATTTATTTTGAATGTACTTTTCCATTTCTAGCCAAAATCTTATTGACTTTTCTCTCCTAAGATTAGAAAATTTTACGAAAACATGGCATTTATGGCAGCCATTTTGAAAAATGGCTGCCATGGCCGTTGAGGGCGCTATTTACAATGGCCCAATATCTAAATTCAATCTGAATGTGACTGTCAACCTGTGTACGAAATTTGTTGCTTTTATCACAAAATGCACAATTGTTCGGCTATGCCGCTCCACTAATATCGGTTAAATGCGAGCGAGCGGAGCGAGCGAGCTTGAAAATTTTGACATTTTACAGTCCAAAGACTGCCGTTTGTGGCTGTATTTTTTCGCTTTGGAAATTAAGGGGGCACACCGGGCGCAACTGCCGGCAATTACTGGCAGCAACATCAGGAGAATGGCATACTGATTAAATGCTAGCGAGCGAAGCGAGTGAGCTTGAAAATTTTGACATTTTCCAGTCCTAAAGACTGTCGTTTGTAGCTATATTTTCGCTGTGGATATTAAGGGGAGCGCACCGGGTGTACCTGCTGTCAATCACTGGCAGCAACATCAGGAGAATGGCATAGCGAGCGAGCTTTAAAATTTTAACATTTTACACTCCAAAAACTGCCGTTTGTAGCTATATTTTTCGCTTTTGTTTGTCCCACTTTCATTTGAGAACCATCCCCCCCCCCCCATCGACGCCTCTATACATATTAGGTTGCTTTTGTTAAGTGAAAGATCTACTGCACACTCTTTGATAAATAAGGGAATATACGTCTATGTCAAAAGTGTACAAAGTTTATCCCTTATCCTGTATAGCGGACCTTTTGCATGTTCATGATTGCAATACAACGATCTGGTGCATAGTTCTGGCGATATTTGGACAATTTTCCATTAAGAAAGTTCGAGATTTGTCCTCATCTTGGGAATTGCTTGGGGGATAAATGATTTGCCTGTCTAAACACTTCCTTTGGGGCGGGGCAAATGCCCCTTTGTCCCCCATAGAATCGACGTCCCTGATCTTCCCTTGGTATGCCCATAGATGTATCCTGACTGAGTCATCAGTCACTGTCGTTTCTCAGGAATGATTCAGGAAATGGAGGGGATTCAATAATTATGGCGATAAAGTTGTTGTTATTGTTTGTTTGTATGTTTTCGTACATATTTTGCAGATGGTCCCCAGTTCCTCGCGTCATAGCATGTTTACATGTAGACCTATACTTACGGGTTGTCAACGCCTGAGTCATACCTTACAGTGTATGTCGATGTTACTTTCTTCGCGAGCGAGCGAAGCGAGCGAGCGCTTGAGAAAATTATACATTTTCCTACAAGGTAGAATACTGTTCAGGTCTGTTACCTGTCTGAAGGCCGGCGTACAAACGTCATGCAATATGCCAAAATTGATACAATCACATTTCTGCTTCCTCCATTTTTCCCCCTCAAAATTCAGGGGGGGGGGGGGATGATTGTACAGGCCATCCCCCCTCCTCCATTTCAGGGGGGGGGGGATATATCCCCCATCCCCCCCCCCCCGGGATTTACGCCCATGCCATCTATATTGAGTCTGTGTAAATAAATATTCTTTGACGTTCATGGAATAGTTTATATACATGAAAACTTTTCAAACATTCATACACAACAAAATTTGACGCATGGAAATGGTAGCGATGTGTACTTGAATCCGTTCGCCTTAATCACGAAGATTGTTTCTTTTTTTCTCCTAGGCATTTTTCGTCGTTTCATAGTTCATGCCTTGTTCAGAGTGGTTTTTAAGTACGTGTCGTATGACAATTTGTTATAACGTGTAACTGAGTGAGATACGCTAGTATGCCTACACATTAACGTAAATGAAAGTACTAGAGCATAATTCAAGGAGAAATGGGGAAAACAATAAATTAGATTTGTTTTGATCGATTGTGGTTTAACATCAATTATACTACTTTTTTGTGTCTTTTATTGTTCTCATTATCTTGAAACGTCAGTACTGTACTGTTTCTTCACTTGACATTCGAGAGAGTTTATTCCAAGAACGTCTGATATTATAAAATTAATTGATCGGGATGCATGTATTTGTGTTTGGGATTTGTAAGTGTGCATACGTATGCTTAAACATAATTATGTGTGAGTGAGATTAAAAACGTTTTCATTATTTATTTTATGAAAACAAGTCAAGGTAACGCAAACTAGCGGACGGCATCCGAGCACGGTATTTTTTGCCGTGCCGTATGCAGTGGAAACGGAAAAACGGCGTGCCGCGCAGTGTGACGTACCGGAATGCCGTGCCGTGCTGCCGTGCCGGATCCGGTGTAAACCAGCAACACCACACACAATTCCCCAACCGACTGAATTTTTTTTTTTCACGAAGTCTGGGAAGTGTTATTAACATCAGTATTTAAATTTCGTCATAGTCAAGCCATAGGCCCTATCAGACCTTTGCACTACAAGAATGTGACACAGTGATATCAAGTGATTTCATATCATATTGAAAAAAAAACTCTTGATAATTTATTTCGTTGAAATACAATACAGAAAAAAAATTGCTCTGTAGGTTCATATATAAATGTGTATATAATAATAATAGATTACAACCTCATTTATATAGCGCATTATTATTACTTCAGTCCCTATAAACCCCAAGAATATTACGACTTGTGAGTGGGTAAACGGGTTTACATTGAGTTCTCACATTACAGAAAATACCTTTCTGAAAAGAAAAAAAAAAACATGTTCACAACCTTCTTACTAGTAATAAAAGAATCTTCGTTCTTGATAAACATTATGGTCTGGCATTTTTTTGATAACGCAGAAACAGTTGAAATAAACGTATTCAACACAATTTCACTGTTTGAAACCAGAAGTCAGACTTTGATCATTGTTACCGAACTCTAATTTACTAATAATAACAAATTACGTGGAAATACAGTGACTGGGGAGCTGCAAGGAGCCAATTATGAAGGAATATCTCGTAATTGTTAGACATTTAACAAGATTAAATCCTTCCTTCCATTTTGGTTGGTGAGTTATATCACTTATGTGTCTGTCCTAACATTGCACATTTCTGTCGTAGCTGGCGTACTGATTGTCGTAAGGCACGGCCGCCATACACATCGCAGCCCGACGGTCACACTCGCACAGCCTCTGCTCACATTTTGAGTTCAGCTCTGAGTCTGTGTGTCGAAGAAGGACAGAAGGAACAAAAAAGCGTATGGTTATATTATGATGATAATTAAGCCTAATTGCACACATGATAGTATGAAGAACCAAGTCTGTAATACCCTATAAATAAGAACTTGCCACTATGATTTTTGTAATCATGGTAGGACCTGCTTAATTGGTATACTGTTGTTATTAGTAAAATGATTATACTGTTATTGTCATTATTTCTATTACCCTTATTAGGCCTACTACTAGTAATACTGTCGCTGCTATTGTAAAATTGTTATATGGATCCATGATCATTATGATTGGATAAGAGCTATCACGTGACAAGTCTCACGGACTACGTATAAATAGTTGTCTGAAATAGGGCTGAGCTCTCCCCGAGTCCGAGGTTGCCTGGATCCTACTTGGATCTATACTCGCGGGAGGATTCAGGAATTCTGTAAAGGGGGGAGGGGCGCAACTAATATTTCTAGTGCCACTTCCGGATTTCATTTCATTTTTCTTTTGATTTCATTTGATTTTAACGAAAAATGAAGGGGTGGGGGCTGCGCCGGTTGCACCCTCCTCTGCGGGATCCGCCACTGATACTTCCATATTTTTGATCTCAAAATACTATACTAAAAAAACTACTTATCCTGGCAAATCGCGTCAGTCAAGCAGGTAAGTTTCTTGGTAGACCCTTACGATATATTGCATGCAAAATATGAAATGGTGCAAGACCGGTTCTCAAACCATTACCAGAACTATATGTTTTACCTTGTTCGGGACGTTAGTGGAGATGCCGCTCACTCTCGGGTATTCACAATGTTGTGCAACATGCACTCGGTGTCGCCTTTGTATGTACATGTACCCTCGAGTGCGTTGCATCTTCACTAACGCCCTCTTATACTTGTGCATTATACTATTCTTCTACTATCAACTAACTACAGTTAAACTCGCATAAGTCGATCTTCTCGGGACTGAGCAAAACACATCGACTTAGGCGAGTTTCGACTTGTACGTAAGTCGAAAAAAATCGACTTAAAGTTACACCACACGTACATATGTATAATGTACATGTATGTTGTCTACTCTGGAGCCGAGAGCTGGAGCGGTGTGCCCGATATTTGCCCTTCAGCAAGACACTTTATCCACATTGATGCAGGCCAGGGCTCCACACTAACTTTTATTTTGGTGACCCCAAAATGATTGATTTTTATTTTTTGGAGGCCCGAACAAAAAAAAAAAAACAAAACAAAACAAAAAAAAAAAAAACAAGCAAAACTAAATCGGTCCTACGTTCGGTCCGAAAGTTACCGTTATTTATTTCTGATTGTAAAAGCAATCATCCACCATTTACAAGTATTTTAACACCTTCCGGAGCCGAATGTTGCCGTTAATCATTTTCAAATGTAAAAACAAGCAACCGACATTCATTCTAGGATCTTACGGAGCTGAATATCATCCTTATTCATTTCCGAACGTGAAAGCAAACATCCATTTTTATTTCATCATCTAAATGAGCCGATTGATACCGTTAATCATTTCCAACTGTAAAAGAAACAATCTGTTACTTATTTTAGCATCGTACGGAGCAGAATATTACCGTTATTCGATCTCCAAATTCAAAAGCAAACACCCGACATTTATTGTATGATCGTAAGGAGCCGAATGTTACTGCTGTCCACTTCCGAAAGTAAAATGAATCATCTTGACATTTATTTTGGCATCTTCAGGAGTCGAATGTTACATGCTATTTACTTTCGAACGTAAAAGCGAATTTTCGGCGATTATTTCATCATCGCACTGAGTTGAATACCATAGTTATTCATTTCCGAACGCCAAAGCAAACATTCAACATTTATTTTAGCATCTTCCGGAGCTGAATGTTATTGCTATTTACTTTCGAACATAAAAGCAAACATAAGACATTCATTTATCATCGGACGGAGTTGAATACTATTGTTATTCATTTCCGAACGTTAAAGCAAATATCAAACATTAACTTTACCATCAAACGCAGCTAAATGTTACTGTTATTCATTTCGAAATTTAAAAGCAAACATCCGACAGTTATTTAGCATCGTATGGAGAAGAATATTACTGCTATTCACTTCCGAACGTAAAAACAATTATCTGACATTTATTTTAGCATCTTCTGGAGCCGAATGTTATTGCTATTTACTTTCGAAAGTAAAAGCAAACACCCGACATTTATCTCATCGTCGTACGAAGTTGATTATTATTGTTATTCATTTCCGAACGTCAAAGGGATAACTCGACATTTACTTTAGCATCTTCCGGAGCTGAATGTTAATGTTATTTACTTTCGAACGTAAAAGTAAACATCCGACATTTATTTCATCATCGTACGAAGTTGATTATAATTGTTATTCATTTCCGAACGTCAAAGGGATAAATCGACATTTACTTTAGCATCTTCCGGAGCTGAATGTAATTGTTATTTACTTTCGGACGTAAAAGTAAACATCCGGCATTTATTTTATCATCGTATGGAGTTGAATATCATTATTTTTCATATCCGAACGTCAAAGCAAACATTCGACATTTATTTCAGCATCTTCCGGATACTTTTTATCCTTATTCATTTCCGAACGCAAAATCAAATCTCTGACATTCCAAAAGTATAAGCAAACATCCGACATTTATTTTAGTATTATACGGAATCGAATATTACCGTTATTTATTTCCAAAATTAAAAGAGCAAACATCTGACATTTATTCAGCATCTTATGGAACCGATTGTTACCGCTTCATTTCAAAACTGAAGGCAAACATTCGGCTTTTTTGGTGGCCCGGCGTGCGTTTTTGGTGACCCCGGTCGCAAATTAACCATTCGCGAAATCGTGATTCGATTCGCGAAAAGACTCCGCTAAATATAAGGCATAGATCGCTACACTCGGCAGGGGCTACGTCGTCCTTTCACCAGGTCTCGTTACAAAACCAAAATTTCGCGTTGAGTTCTTGCGTTACCTATCGTTAATGTTAACGAAACATCGTTAATTTGCGCTAGGGATCGTTACTCATCGTTGCTACAAACGTTAATTTTCCCGATCGTTAGTTTGCGTTACTAACGATTCAGGTGAAACCGCTTGCGTTAATGAAACGTTAATGTTTATTTACGCAGTTTCTTTTGGTATATACTGTATGTAAACAAAAACTGGCGTCTCGTGATTTTGACAGTGATTTATTACACAATAAAATCTTATTCGACTTAGGCACAGTGAATTCAATGATTTTTCCGTGAAATTGTTCTTGGAATTTCATCGACTTAAGCGAGTATTCGACTTAAAAAATTCGACTTATAAGTGAATTAATACACGTAAGTCAATGGGGAAAAATCGGGACTTTTTAAAATTATCGACTTGCGCGATTATTCGACATATGCGATGTCGACTTAGGCGAGTTTAACTGTACTATTACGAAGAACTACGAATAGGAAACACAAACAATAAGATGAACTCACGACATGTGATCACCGAACGGCTGAAGGGACCACCGATCCCTTGGGTGGCGCAGTTGTTGACCGAGTACTGGTAAACAACATCGTAGATGTTGATACCGCTCTCGCAGTAGTCGAGAGTCCCGTCAAGGAGGGCGCTGTAACAGTTCTCGTGTCTCTGACAGCACCTGTATGCGCGCAGGGAATGACGGGAATTACGGGTAACTTGTTTTTATAAGGCAGGTAAAGAAATTTCTAGAAGACACTATTCTCCAGTTTGAAAAAAAAAAATACGAAGATTAAAAAAAAAAAAAAAACACCCCCACACACCAATTAATGAACTGATTCAGAATTGTGCATTTTTTATTTTTTTTTTCCCCTGCATCGGAAATATTAGATTAACCTGCTTTTCACTTAATAGTGTTCTGTTATACTCCTCTCTCTCTCTCTCTCTCTCTCTCTCTCTCTCTTTCCATTCACTTCCCTTCCTTTACGAATATTTGTAATTGTTCTTTACTTGGGGACCTCACACTTTTGACTTTCGTTTGTTGTTGTTGTTTGTTTTTTTCTGCGTCATTGTGTGTGCGTGTGTCTTTGCGTCATATTACCACCGATAAAATGATGAATATTAGTTTTGCTGTGGTTAATTTGCTTTTATATGTTTACTGATTTTGTAAGTTTTGCACAATAATGTATTGAAGTAATGTACGAGAAGTAACGAGACGACTGTATAATCATACAATTTTTTTCTTGCAAGCAGAACCCCCCTTAAATTTTACTTTCCATTGTTTAATGAAACACGATGGGTTTCCAATCGATACTATGTTACATGAAATATACTATTATTGACGTATGTAATATTCATGTATATTGTTTGGAAATAAAGATAAGAAATAACAAAATGAAATGCTTACAAAAAAGGACCAAACGATTATGATCAGGTCAGCGGAATAAGGAAAATTGAGGTCCTGTAAAATTTGATAAAAGATAGGCCACGCGTGTAAGATACATACTGAATGACAATATACGCACAGTCATCATAGGAAGATGCGAGATTTCGTTGCTCAGTGGGAATATAATACATACCTAAACTGACCGACAGAGATACAGACAGATAATGATTGACAATTGCTCAGTAGAGCTTGGATATCAATAGGAGACTTACTTATCAAGGGCATCCACGGGATCACCGGATCCGCCAAGTCCACAGAAGCAGCCGTAGTCACTGTACCGAAGGACGGATTGTCCCGTCGTGCACACTAGCATGTTGCCGAACTGCGATATGCTCCGCTCTTTTCTCGACGAGACCGGACCTGAGGTCACAAATCAGATTTAGGAAAATAATTTAGTATAGAATTTGATGGAGTTGTATCTTAAATACTTCTCACATAACTCTCGTTACATGTCGACAAGGAATACGAGCTTGATCTTTCTACCAGATATCCATTTCGTTTCATTTCATTTTTCCCATTTCTTTTCATTTATTTTTCATATTAAAAACAACAATTATTGATTAGACAGTTTCATAACGGAATCTTATTCATTGTTGGTAATCAATAAAAACCTATTAGGCTTGATGTGAAAAGGATAGAAATATCGTAGCAAACATGAGAAATTACTTGAAATTGGTATCGGGTTTTCTTTATGCTTTCAACTTTATTGCCATCTTAAAGGCATAATTTACGATTTGCAGATGAAACAAAAACCCAGCATTAGTGCTTTAAAATAGTTCTAAAATGTGCGTAGGGATGGAAACAGCCAATGTAAAAATTTGAACCAGTATAATCAATGGTAAGTATCGTTGAATATACAAAATGTGAAGAATAGTTATGATAAAACTGCTTCCAGACTAAACGGTCTACAGTAAGTTATGGTTTAATGAGAAAAATAGTGGTATCTGTTTATATTTTAGGCTTTATTGCAAAAATGTTATACAGTAGGAGATTTTGGGATACAACTGACCTACACATATGCATCAAAAGTGATATCTTGAGCATCTTTAAAATCACTGCTCCCAAAGGTAAACAGGACCTTTTATATACTCTGGCCTTTGAACAAGGCTCGTGGCTAAGGTTTATTGGTCCGGCTAAAAAGAGACTAATCGAGAGAGTTGAGACCAAAGCGCACTGCGTGCGCTTCTATACTCTTTGGTTGAGACCCTGGATGAACTTTCGGGCGAGTGCATGGAGCCTGTGTTACCACGATTTTTCTATAGGGCCTACTGGTTTCGATCTTTTTAATAACTTTTTTTTTCCCGCTGGGAATTCTCAACGCACGGCCAACAAGAAGCTGTCCATAAAAATTCAACTCTCTCGCGATTCAGGGACGATATGTAGTACTATAATGGGCAAATTTGAGTTCTTTTAAAATCACTGAAATATGGACTGCGATACCTGCTTTTTTCGATTAGTCTTCCCTTGTGATGGGTGATGATAATGAGCGACGATGATAACAATGATAGTAATGACATTATCATTTATCCTAAACATCTTTGATCTAATGGTTATAATGATAAAAGTTTATAGTAATGATATCATCATCATCAGAAACATAAGTAATGAAACAAGACCAGTATGAACTCCACAATAAATTGATGATCGCTTTAACATCCACATTTTGACAAAGCGGGAAAAAGGTGAATGAGTGTAGAGGTAGAACCTAGAAACAAAAAAGCAGTATTTATGTGCTTCCATTGTCTGTCACACGATTATATCTAAATTAATAGAGTGTAAGATAAGGGATGACATATGAAGGATAGGATGACTATCATGAAAGCTTGCCCACGGTTGTAAAATGATTGATAAAGTTCTCTGAGTATCAAAAGAGAGAAATAAAAGTGAATTCACAGTTTCAGTTTCAGTAAGTTTTATTTCTCCACTCGTACATAACAGAAAATAAGTTTTATATCATTTAATATCGAACATACTATTCACAAGTCATAGAAATATAAACAAAATTTCACTTTACAAATATATAATCATGTGAAATAATACATGAATTTCATTCTCTCTCTATTATGCACAGTAAAGCATAATAGAAAGAGAGAGAAAAAAGGGGAAAATATAAGAAGGTTTGGCATTACCTGCCGTCGCATATGACAGGACAAGGAAACACACAAAGGCCCCAAAGTTACAGCCAGATTTCATCTTCACTTCTGTGTCGATAACACGCTTCAGAACAGCTTTAAACGGCGAGGCGGATCAGTCTCTTCTTTGGCAGAAAGTATTTTTGCGACTGAAGAGCGAGACCCAAATCTCGCTCTATTTAAGGGCTTCTGCTTCTTCTAGCTCCGTTTGTCTCTATTTCTTTGTCCTCCTTTTTCGCTTGTCTATCTATCTCTCCTTTTATTCAGTTCTTATTCAGTTACTCGTTCCATATCTCCCTTTCTCTCTCGCCTTATCTCACCCCCCCCCCCCTTGTGTCTCCCATTTCTGGAACGAAGGAGATAAGTATTATTCGCTGGAAATGTAGAAGCTATATTACGATTGTGTGCGCTCATTGATGCAGAAGAAGAAAATAAAAAGGCGAAGAACAGAGCACATCGCCCGTGACAGTAATCCATTAATGTATCCGCTCGACCATCAATGCGTTGTATTCATGGAAGTCGTGTTTGGCTCGTGCTAAGAAGCGCTGTGCGTGAAGGGCCATGGCCCGAATCGATTCCAGTCTTTGGTGATCACATTGACGTGCCATGCATCGTTTTGTGTTCATATTCCAATGGCCTTTTGACGGTTTTCATAGCTGGAATCCATAGCATAACGTCATTGAGGTCCACATGTCCGCCTGAGGTCCGAATGTGGTATCAGTCGAATGTCTTTTTTTGTTATTTTTTGTTTGTTTGGAAATACGCCACAGGATGTTCAAGCATGCCGCTGCAGTAAGAGGTTCCGGGTTTGCTTTGTTTGTTTGTTTTTTATTGCTCTTTAACTTGTTCACTCTCTCTTTCCCCTCTCGCTATGTCATTATCTACAATGGTAAATTCCCTTCGAATTTCGGAGAATGAGCTGAGAATGTCGTTCCGGTGTTTTCAGGGGGAACTGAGAATGCTCCTATATACTCTACTTTGTTATTTTAATTGCAGCCTTACGGTGAAATTGTATATTACGAGTATTTGCCACTATAGTACGTACAGTCATAGTTCCTTCATGCAGATTTCAGAAATACCATACATAATCACTACGAAATAAATTTTGAGAATTGTTTGAGAATCGCCATATCCGTATACAGCGATAGACGATAGAGCTCTGTGATGATTGTACAAAGCCCACTCGCAAATGTTTCCTATACCACAGCACGTGCCTCCATTATTTATCAACATCTTAAAGGGGATGGGAGCTAAAGTTTTCCTCCAATTTCTAATCGAACTGTTGTCAAGGTAACCAAAACTTTCAAATCACGCTTTGTGGAGTAACTCTTTACCGAAGAATTGACAGTTTTCAGATATACAATGAATGAAGAATTGTAAACAAAAGTACAAGTGTAATACAATATGGCCTACATTATTTCTTTGTAACAGAATTCAAATTCAAATTCAAATTTTATTTTCACTTTTTTTTTTCATCCGAATGTACGAGAAAAATATAATTCTGACATGCGAGTTGTTGAGAATATCAACCTATATATCATCCTACATATATAAGCCTACATAGCCAGTCAGGCATAACAACATGTTCATGTCTACATGATCAGTACAAAAAAGAAACTTACACTCTGTATCAACACTCTGCGAAAAAAAAGTGGAGGTACCCACTCAAAAGATTATGCTTGTATTATGTGGGTACCTCTGAGGGAAAGGGGGAAAAAGGGGGTGAAAAGCTTACAACTACAAGGAGTGAAGTGTTTCCTATCTTGTTCTGTTTAAATATCATAATAAGATTTGAATCAAATTCGTCATGTGTGTAAACAAACATGATTGAAACAGAGTATACCGCGCTTCAACAAAACTTCCCCTCCCCCCAATAATACCATGAACAGAAAACTGAAATAAAATCTACATAATTTCCCCAAATGTGAGTAATGAGTTGTCAGTATGCAAGATCACAGGAACTTTTAGGCACACTTCATTAATTGTACAAAGATGGAATAATAATCTGTCCAATTTAAGCAATAGTTCTCTTTATTGTAAGATTAGCAAATGAATGTGTTCGACATAATATTCATAATCATCGCCTTGCATCAGCAATTTGATTCTGTACGTTTTCTAAGAACTTGTATCTTCTTGTAAGTCATGTGAAATCAGTTATCGCAATACATGAACAATTCTTAAGAAATAATCTGTTTGAGCTACTCTTCTCTCAACGTGTGAGAGCATGCAATAGCTATGTGTAGTTGCATGGAACTCTCCTTTAATCCATCACTTTCGCGTAAAAGGCAATTATTTCAGCAAGATTGTGCACTTGATCACGAGGCCTAATCATGTGATGTCTACCGTTAAATCTCCTTTAACGATCTGTGACAGCGGCATAGAAATAGTTATCTTATTTCATCGACCATCAGGCTTCCTATTATGATACCTGTCATGTGTCTTTGACTGTGACAGTCGCTTTCCAAACGAACTGATTTTATGCATCCGCCTTCCATGCCCATATAGAGGGGATGGGGGACTTGACAGCCTATATACTGATGCAAAACAAGATCACCACTGCAGCGAATTACAATTGTGTAATCTGCCCACTTCACCATAAAAATCAAGGAAGTATTTACTTTGATGACACCTTTGAGTGACAATACGTGATGATGTCAGTGCATGCGGTTGTTATGCCATAATTTCAATTTCAATTTCAAATTTATTTTGTATTCCTCGATGGAAAATACAAAAGATATAACAGAATATAATAATACAGAATGTCCAGCTTGGATATATACAAAAAGAAATGCAAACATAGTACATGTACATAGCGGTCGATGTGTCATTTTCAATCAAAGTAAAAGAATGCTGAAGAGAAATACGATGGAACCTACTAAAAAAGCAAAGCTTGTTGAGTATAGGTCCCAACAAAGATTATACTGAACAGGTGAATAACTTTCTTACTCTTTTGTAATGAAATGGTTTTCAGTCAAAATCGTCCGAAACTCGTTTGATGATATCGATATGATCAATAATAATGATAGAGGTAGGCACAAAATGTACCTGTAATAGACCATCGATATTTAGTTCTCGGCTGGTAACGGGAGTGTCTGTTTTCGTAGAGGTATAATCATTATTTTTGGGAGACAGTCAAAGAAGTGAACCGACTCGAAAGACTCACATGAGAGGGTAATGACCGTGCCATCTTTATCCACTGCCACTCATTTCTACATCATCAGCCTTTATAGCTTGGGCCAATCGAGCCTGAGCAACGTGTATAACATCAGTTTAGAACTGGAGAAGGAGGCAGCGCAGTTAGAACGGGTGCACGCCAGGAGACCGACACCCACCTACGAGTCATACAGCCCACGAGTTCGACACTAAGCAAACAAGGCCCACGAAATCCCAGTTGTAATGCCGAACTCAGAGGCTGTATGACTTGTTTGCTGTATGACTCATGGACCTTTTGGACTGTGATGACTCGTGAGTGTCGGTCTCATGGGACAACCACGTATAAGAACTGAATCTTTTTTTTTTATGTAGACTCTCTGTGCTATATGATCCTCACAGGATATCATTTTTTTTTTCTTTTTGCTCCCGGCTTGAATGATTATACACTTATTATGTGATATGTTAGATAACCATTACTCGACATTCATTTTTTTTTAATGTTTTATAAAAACTGGTATACACTGTCAGCTTTGACAACCTGAGCAACATGTAGCAGCTTAGATTTGTGCAAGAGGTATCGGAAATAAGGCTTGCTGCAGCAACATATTAAAGCAAACACACGAGAAATTACCGTTAAAGAATCAGATAATCCCCCTATTGCTTTGCCAATGGCAATGTGACAATGATGCAATATTATGTCATGAAATATCAATTAATTTCAATATCATTTCAAAAATGATCTTACTGATGAAAAAATTCTGTTTTCTTCTTTGCCTTTTTGTTTGTTTGAGATGTCACATCATTTCAACGTGACACAAGATTCATGTTTTAAAGGCAATATTAGATCATCTTTAAATGATTTTTAAACCAAGGAGGAGAGCTGTTATTAAAGTGGTATATCACATTATAGAGCAAGTACACTGTTTTGTTAATATACTAGAATTTCTTCTCTTTTTATGAATTAAGGATGATATCTATGTGCTACTTGCAGAGAGTACTTTTTAGGGAGTATTCGCATCAGTCAATTTTTAGTAATATACTAAAAAATAATGATGTATAACTCGTTATGAAGAAATTGCACAATAGCTGCTTGTCTTCATAATTATGTAAATCATAATTTGTACACTCATGAAAACACTGAATAGCTTCATGAATTCCGAAGTTGTAATAAAAAAAGTTGTTACGTGATTAAACTAGTAGTATGGTAGTGATATGATACTCATTGTGCAATTACCATGTCATATTGTGTTACAATGTGAGAGTACACTCTGAAAGTGTCGTGATACTTGAAGATTGCATGTACCGCGTGCGCGCATACGTGTGTCATTACATTGTGTTGATATGCAGTGGTGGATCCAGAGGGGCGCAACCGGCGCTCCCCCCCCCCTCATTTTGTTGTTAAAACAAAAGAATAAAAAGAAAAAATGAAATGAAACCCGAAAATAGCACGAGAAATATTGTTTGTACCCCCATCACGAAATTCCTTTATCCGCTCCTGATATGCATCTGTAAAGTAGATTAGATAATTTTTATATTGATATCTTGATAGTGTATTAAGGTTACCATCCGTTTTTATTGGCTCATTAAACGTTTTAAAATATTTTGTTCAGTAAATGCACGAACAAATTTGTATTTTTTTTATCTGTTTAAACACACAAAAACATCAGTAAGCTTGTTTTTCATTCTGAGTTTCCAAGTAAATCAAGTTATTTTTCTTCAGTCGTGAAAGTTTTCATGCCAGCGGCAGACTGTTTTTCTATATGGCTAAGCATACTTCATCTAAAAGGGAAGAAAGTAAAGTATGCATGAAGCCACCAAAGCTACATAGCAACACCGTTACGATATTTTTTTTATTTCCAAAGTTGATATTAATTCTTCATTCCTTTTAATTCAGATGGTATTTTTTCACCCATGTGTTTTGATCCTATATATTAATTTCTCCTTCTTTCTCATATCTCATATATATATATATATATATATATATGAATATATATATATATAATATATAATTATATACATATACATGTATAAGTATATACAGTATTATGTATATAATTATATATTATAGATATATATTCATATATATATATACACATAATACTGTATATACATATACATGTATATATATATGTATACATATTTATTTATCTATTTATTTATATTTATTGACAAGGAGGACAAAGTGAGAGAGTTCAAAAAAGACAATTTCTTGGATCTCTACAGATGTGAGAGATCGATGACCTTGCAAGCATTCAGTATAGCACATTTCTAAGTTTTCTTGTAGGCTAACACGCAAATTCTCCTCCTTTACACCTACCCGGATTCACGACGATATGCACACGTTCGTGACGCAATAATCCGACTCTCAATGTCTATTGTATACAATGTAGACAACGTTCCCCTCGTCATCGGCTCTGTGAGGTCATAATATTACCGAGAAGTAGGCCTATAGGAGTTATTGACCCATAAGAACAAAAATACTACCAACATAAAAACACGGAACAACACAAATGGCTTTCTCCAAAGGAGTTTAATAATTGTCCTTCACTCAAACACAAAAACATGCACAATCATTATTTTCTCTTCCTATAGAACTGTCAAGCTCCGCTTTTATACCTGTCTATCAAACAGTACTTTAGGCCTACTTTGTTGATCGATGACAACATTAATCTGTTGTAAATATAATGATTTATCGTCTATTATATGTTTTTATGTATAGAATGAGACGAACTGCTAATTGTAATTAGATGCATACTTGTACTGTAATTTTGTTGTTGTTGTTTTGGAAAGTGCTCTTCGATATTGTTGGGAATAACAATAATGAAACTAATATTCACATTCTGCCATAAAATGACCATAAAGTTATGTGGAATTATGGCGCTTCGTGTGTCTTCAGAGAATATAAAATGTTATTCATACGTTATAAGTCACTGTCCACAATCAAAGTGAACAATACATGACGTGATGACGTAATGAAAAACAACTTGTTGTTTTTGTACGATTTGATTGTGATTTGATTTGATTTGATTGTGTCCCTCTCGACACAGGTGTATTAATGGGTACCTGGCAACGCTAGGGTAATAATGATAGCTGATAGCAGGGCCCTCTGGTAGAGCAGTGGCAACACTGAAAGGGCTACCCTGGGTAAATAAGACCTTATTAATATTATATTATTATTATACCTTCATCCATCGGCTTTTACACTATTCTGCGCGTCAATAATTGCCTAAATTCTTGGAAATGATTTTTTTCTCATGCATTAACAAATAGAGTTCAAGACGCGAAGACACCATTGAGTTTTACAGCATCGCTGTTTAATCAGATTTCTATGAAAATATAAACAATGTTGTCTAACTTTACTCACTTAAATGCAGTATTTACCATTTGCAATTGGAACAAAAACCAAGCTTTAGTGTTTCAAAATAGTTCTAAAATGTGAGCTGGGGATAGAAACACTGAGTGTAAAAATGTTAATCAGTATGATAAGTATTATAAAAAGATACAAAAAGAACAATAGTTACAATAAAATTGTTCTAGAATAAACCGTCTACAGTTATGGTTTATTGAGTAAAATAGTGACATCTCGTTATTTGTCTTTATTGCGAAATGTGGTAGGATGTTTTGTGATACATTATTGACCTACACAAATGCATCAAATGCGATAGCTCGAACATCTTTTAAATCACTGCTCCCAATGGTAAAGAGAACCCTTAAGATTTAAGCCAGCGGAAACAAAACAGTCAAGTTATTCCTATCATGATTCCTTCGAAACATTTTTATAAGTGTGACTTTGAATTATCAAATTACCACAGAATAAAGAGAAAATGATGAAGACTCATAAAAACTTGACTGCTAGGGGGTGAAACCCAAGCTGAATATTCATTTTAGACTCTAAGGGGTACGTTGCAATATCACGTCAAGTAGCGTTTAGCAGTGTTTGAGAGAGATGATATAAAGCCATGTTTATATCAACGAATAAGACATAATATACCGTTTCTCAACATTCGTTGTGACTGCGGTGCTGCCTTATGCCTTTCGTTTTTGCTTTACACACAATACACAAACGTGGAATGATACTGACTTTATACTTTTATAGACTCTTATAGATAAAGTGTGTTTCCATCGAATGTACATGTGCGTGTGTGTGTGTGTGTGTGTGTGTGTGTGTGTGTGTGTGTGTGTGTGTGTGTGTGTGTGCATTTATCTGTTGTTGTTGTTTCTTTATTTGTCGAGACAAAGGTGATGTGATTATCATCACGTAACTTCAGGAAAATTACTTTGGTGGTGATGTATTGTATGGACGACAAAACCTATGTTGATAACTGACTGGGGAGAATTGGGGCTGCAACCCCACTTTCACCCCCCCCCCCCCCCCAAAAAAAAAAAAAAGTATATATATATATATATATATATATACAAACAAACAAACAAACAAAAAAGAATAAAAATTATAATCTGAGAATATGAAGTCATTATAAAGGATCTTCGAGAGTTAAGCCCCTGATCTTCCCCCCCCCCCCCCCGACACACACACACACACACACACACACACACCAATCCACACACACCGGAACTGCGTTAACCGACGATGCCGGATTTGCTTTGACTTTAAAGGGGCAGTGTCCGATGACAAAAACTTGATGACATTGAGGTATTTCATACCTTTACTTTAGGCGACTTCTTCTGGTATTGAATTAACAAATACGACATTCTTATCGCATTATGTAGGCCTACTTTATTCTGCACAGTCTTTGTTTCATGACGTTGACAATGTCTTCCGCAAAAGCAAGCTGGCATGCCGTTGCGAGCATGGATCTGATTATGTAGTTAAGCCAACTGGCATGCCAGAGGTGACTGCAGCTTTACAAACTACCTGCTTGCCAGAAGCTTAACTCAAGGAGGTGAGGTACCTCCTCTCTTAACTGGATTCGATAAACTAAGTACAGGGACTTATCCATGATTATGTGGTCAACAAAGTAAAAAGCTGATTCCCTGGTTTTAAGAGGCGATGGCCAGCAGATTGAGTACGTGACTGACAGACATGTACTTCCGCAGTAATATATCCCATTCAAAATTATTTACAAATCGATCCGTGGATTACTTTATAGAAACCTGATTTTACGAGCGCCTCCCATAGGCCTGTATCATCAAAGAATACGAACAAAATCTAATCACTGATAAAATAGTACAGCGATGATGCAGAAGCAACACATACCACGCAAACAAAAGCGGGTTACTTACGATGAGAAATGTATTGATTCATTTAACCAATTAAGATATTAATCATCAACCGTAGAATAGCTATTCGATGCGAGGGTACAAATTTGAATTCTTTTAAGAGAAAGGATAGAAACAAAAAGGGTGACCCACGATAAAATCGCAAACTTACACTGTGGAAAATATTGTAGTAAGGATAAACATTGAGCAATTAGCCATCAGACAATAAGCCCATTATAAATTGAATCTGTTGATCATTGATAGTAAACCATGAGTTTTACAAATTTATGGCAAGAATTTACACAACGCGGAAGTCAAGTAATTAACCTATAAGATTCTACACGTGATTCGTCATATTTGACGTGACCAAACCAAAAACGTACACATAGGTACATGTTATCTCCTACTGGAAGCCCATTCATACACGGCCGGATGCCAAGTGCTGCATATACAACGAGGATTGGGGTCAAAGGACAGAAAGTAAGGATATGGAAATAATACTAGGGCTTATACAGGGACGTATCCAGGAATTTTGTAAAGGGGTGCCTTTACAAAGTGAAAGGGGGTGGGCGCACGCGCCCACTTCATTTTTTCTTTTTATTCATTTTGTTTTAACAATAAACAAGGGGGCGCACACCGGGTGGATCCGCCACTGTGTATAGGACATCGATTGTGAAACAGTGTCAGGAGAAAAGAAAACTTGCATTCCATTGTAAATTATTGATGATCGGACAGTTGTAATTCCGGCCATTGATGAGTAAAGGGATCTTAAAATCACTGAGCGTCACAGTCTCCTACCCACTATCAAAGAATCTATCTTAAGGACAGAGAAGTTAAAAAAGCAGTTATTCCCTGACAGATTTTAGAAGCTTGCCGTATGTTTACCCAAGTAGGATAAAACAGAATGGTTGATGGGAAGGCATGTTTACCTTTGGGAACAGTGACTTAAATACTGTTCAAGATATCACGTTTGATGCATAATTTATGTTTAGGTCTGTTGTATCACAAAAAATCCTACCATATAACATTTTCGCAATAAAGCCTAAAATATAAGGAGATATCAGTATTTTTCTCATTGAACCATAACTGTAGACGGTTTTAATAGTTTGAAAACATTCTTATTATAACTATTGTTCACATTTTGTTTATTTAACAACACTTACATCAGTTGTATGAATTCAAATTTTTACAGTGGTTGTTTCTATCCCAAACTCACATTTTAGAACTAGTATAAAGCAACAATGCTGGATTTTTGTTTCATCTGCAAATGGTAAATCATGCCTTTTGGCCGATCTGTTCGCCGAACAGAACAGAAATCTTTCGCCCATGATGTATCCTATCAACATATCCTTGTCAGAAAACAAATTTGGTTATTCTAGAACTTTGGAGAAGCCTTGTGACAACGTTATGGGAGTCGTCATAACTACTACGCAACCAAGCTTATAGTCTTCATGAAATGAAAAGTTGGCTTGAACACAGCCTACGAGTCATACAGCCCCTGAGGGGGTGTATTTTGTTTTGATGTTCATGACATTTTTATCTGTAGGCCTACATTATGCGAGCAGGGCCCCTTGGGGGATCATTTTACAACTGAAGGGCCTACCCTACTAACTAAAAGATTGAAGTAAATATATAAATAGATAGATAGATAGACAAGTTAATAGATAAGTTAATGAATTAATGAGTAAACAAATAAATGAATAAAGAAATAAATGAATGAATAAATAAATAAATAAAAAGGTAGATAAACAAATAGACAAATGGTTAAATAGATGAATCAATAAAGGAATCGTTTCAAACACGGATACACCGGTAATTACCGAAAGCTGCATGTGTCCTGAAACCCTTGTTAGTTAACAGATAGATGGCGCCATTCTACCATCTCGTCGAGAGTTCAATGAATCCAAACACTATGAAGAGCTCCCGGTCCAGTAAGGCGAGGATGTCATTCTAGGAGGACTAACCAGAGTACCGACAAGCCAAGTGCACATTCCGAGGTAGGAGCAGCCAGTGATGACGATAACGGTCCTGACTCCCCTCGCCATGGCAACGGACGGTGCACGTGCGTTCGGGGATGCGTCATTCGCAGGTGGCGGTCGCGGGGTGATTCTTCCCAGACTCCAAGTTCGGCGACACGTTATGACAATGAGTCCCAAATTCGAGATGGTGACTATAAAAATAGCCATGGTGAGGCTGCAGAAAAGGGTGATAAGAAGAAAGCTCCAGTAGACCAGGTCAATGGTAAGATCATCTCCGGTGTCCTCTAAGCCACAAGTGATTCTCAAAACATTGGTGGCCGGGAAGCTCGGTAGGGGCCAAAGACTACATGCCAGGAGGAGCGGTATAACGAGAGCGAGGCCCAGGGCCCAGGCGACTCACTTCAGCGTCGCTCTTTGTGGATATTTCATAGGTTTCGTGATGGTAAGGAGCCTGTGGACGTTAATGCAACAAAGAACTAAGAGGGTCTTACCGTATAGATGGAGTAGTAGATCGATATCGTCGGGAGTAACGTGCAGAAATGACCACTAATCCCGAGAGGTGGCTCTCTGACGGCTTCAGCAAGTTCACGTCTAAAGAAAATCCAGTGGTATCACGGATCACATCCACCACAGCCATAAGGGCCTGGTAAAAGAGCCGCGTGTTGTACGGAAACGCCATTCCGTCACAGGCCCGCAGCACGTAGAATGTGAAGACTTTGAAGGTGAAGATTAGAAATTCGGACAGACTGTACAGAGCCATGGCTGTTGCCTGTACACCTATGGGAAATTTCACTAAGAAGGGGCTTATTTGCTGAGGAGAGTTCGTAGACATTGTGTCGACTATTAATACCATCATAGCATGCAGCCCTCGATGCTGTCCGTTCTACTATACGGGACAGTATGAAATGAAACTTTATCAATGATCAATGGCCGGATTTTTCAGTCTGTGATATTCAGATGTAATATATAGCACAGTTCTGCTAACATATAAGGTGTCCGTGATCATACTACGCAACATTCTTTGGCTTGAAGAAGTCGTATTTTTCGAATGTCACATTCCACTTCCGCCACCCTGCGATAATACCACGATGGGAGCGACTTTACATGTAGCTCAACGAGATCGCTGCGCTGAGTGTCAATGTTCTAGATCCCATAAGATGTATAAAGTTAATGTGGACGAAATCGATTTGAAAAAAAAAAAAAAATAAAACAGCACTGCTGTGTTCATGCCTGATGTATGCTTGCACATCAAGCCATTCATAAACATGATCTTCATTTTATTTTGTTCATTTGATAATTTCTTTCGGTTATAGATTTTAGAATTAACACATGACAATTCTCAGTTCAGCAGTATGTCTTTAGGTGAATAACTTACACAATATAAAAAAGCATCATTCATACGGAATTAAGTCATTGTCCATTAACGATGTTTGCTCACAAGATAAGACCTCAGTAAAGTATTCATAGCGCACTCTTTTCACTCTCACTTATCAACTGTGTTGTCAGTTCCATTAGTGTGACAAACACCTATATAGAACATTAATATACGTCTACGGACCAACACCATTACGAAGAGGCGGCTATCATCATTTCAAATTGATATGAATAAACAGGCGATGACCTTTCCATTTAGGCATATAGGTTTGTATGTAGTGTTCAGAGTAACAAAAAATGGATGGAAAAAAAGATGGTGAGAAGGGGAGGAGATGGAGACTAACGTCGTGTGCCCGGAAGAACGACAAACGACTTTCTCTTATTGTACCCTGCGATACTAATACTTGCACTTACTTTCTGTACAATTCATATTTGTTTCCGTTGGAGATCGAACCCTGAATGAATGAATTAAAGGAATGAATGAGCATTATGATAATGTCAGGCGTATTAGCGGAGCACCCCAATTTGCATTCTCATTATCTGTCCGTTCTATTTGAATGACGCCAACGCAATTCTAACTGTCCGTAAGCACGGCTATAGTTAAAGTGAAAACACCACGTACATTAAGTCGGTATGTTCTCGATAAGGACGTAAATATTACTTGATTAGAACGTGTGCGACTTTAAGATGGCGACTGGCTAGAATGCTTCCCAGGGAGTGAAGAGTGAGCCCATGGGCTGTATGACTTATGGACTTTATGACTCGTGGATGTCGAACTCGTGACGTGCACCCACATATTTTGTGTCACAAAATTGGTGATTATATACTGACGTGGGTACTAGTCTTGTGGACACTGACGTTGCTTTTAATGGAAAGGCAAGTTACTCGGAGACAATGTTCGAAAATGGGAAAATCATTCGACAAATTTCGATCAACCTGCCAAAATATTGCTTTTTCTTGTTAATGACGTGCATTTTGCAAAATAATTATGTTTGAGCAATGATTTCAAAATACACTACAAATGTGCATGCATTAGCATTTTTCTTGATTTAAGAGAAGTATCATCTTCTGCGCATGTGCACTTATCAGATTTCTCAGATTTATGTAAATTTATGGGTGTTTCATTCCCGGGAACATAGAAATGAGCTATTTCTTTAACCTGCCCTTCTTAAATGAAATCCAACTGCTGGAATCCAGTTTGCATTACGTATTACTTAACTGTTGCTATGTCGGACAAGCCCCGAACTAGCTTCCAAGTTATCACGAACAACCTCTGTGTTAGAGGTTTAAGGGTCTAAATGCATAAATATTGTTTTGCACGGCTTGCTTAGTGCTTTACAGCCAGAATAAGTTTTAAGTGTTTTTATCAATAGTTTTGCTGAGAATCAATCGATCGATCGATCGATCGATCGATCAATCAATCAATCAATCAATCAATCAATCAATCAATCAATCAATCAATCAATCAATCAATCAACCTAATAAATCTATCTATCTATCTATCTATCTATCTATCTATCTATCTATCTATCTATCTATCTATATATGTATTTACGCAGACGAGATTTTACCTATAAATTGGCTCCACGAAGAAAATAACAAACAAACTGATAATGCGTTTTTGGCAAATAGAGTACATGTGTATAGGTTTGTTTCACTCAAATTTTCGGCGTCTCTTCTTCAAGACTTCTTCTTCTTCTTCTTCCACGCCTTTGTCAAGACTCCCGAAGAAGACATAGGACGCCGAAAATTTGAGTTGTCTAAAGCAATACTTTATTGGCCAGGAATCACAACCAGTATGGAGTTTGTTCGCAAAAAACCAATAAGTCCATTTTGGAAGATTTTGAAGTACGGTATCTGTCATAAAGTACAAAATAATACCTTTTAAATGATATATTGGTCACTACATAATTATAAAGGTACATTTTTGAAGTTATGGTCAAAGAAGCAAAAATTTTCTTATTATTCTCTTGATTTTTCTTGACCTTTAATCGCAAATATCTCCATTAATTTTGGCAAATATGGACTTATCGGTTTTTGCGAACAAACTCTTCATATCGATTATGTACATAACGTCACGAATGTCGCTGTTTGAGAAAGGTATTTGAGATATCTGCACTTCTCTATGTTCAAGGCTCTATGCGGAACTTGTTGGACTATTAATGATCAAGTAACAAAACTGACGTATATCGGATTTTGTGCTCTGAATAGTTATGATATTCAACAATAACATCAAAGTCAGCAATAATGTAATGCAAAACGCCTCTTTTTTTTTTGTGAACAAGTATTTGTCCTTTCTATTTTTGTTAAACACACTTGTTTGGTCAAACCAGCTCCATGGTCAAACCACGCCAAGACAATGATAAGAATGTGTATCAAAGTGCGAAAATAGGACCTCTCTTGAAGAAAGAAAAAAGAAGAGGGGTCTCTTCTTACATGTATAGCATTACCGATATTATACATAGTAATGCAGCACATAAGTTTCTCATTGTAATCTGTCATGTTATGACACCATTGAAATGATCACGCTAAACTGTCACAGTGGCGAGACTGAAGAACAGTAAACAATTCGAGTAATGATTCTACGAATCACGGCAACATCCGGTAAAATTGGTCTAAATATTATACAATCAATCCAATTTCCTCGACGTGATCAAAATCCCGTCAAGTCGACTTAACTTTATAGAATTGCACTGAGAAAATGTGTTGCAAAGAATACATTTTCAAGCTCGCTTAAAGGTAATTAATTGTTTGATGCATCTCGGTATAAAGAGAAGATAGAGAGTTATATATTAAAGCTACCATGCTCATTTATTATGAAATATGACGATCATGGTGATGATAAACTCGCGCGTGACAAAATGCTGTTCTTTGCAGTGTCCAGTTATTGTATACCATTGTATACTGTACAGACCCTTGACTTTGCATTTTTGGAGTATTCTAGTCCTGACAACGATTAATTTGCTTTTCAAGCGTTTTCTTTTGAGACGTGATAAGCTATAGTGGGAAAGGCTCAAAAACGCTCCAATGCCCCCATCGGAGGGTCTCGGATGGAGCTACATGTAGGCCTATATTAAAGCTGGCGCTCGTTGCAGCCGCGGTAAGGATTCGCTTCTCTCTCTCACATGAGAACAGTGTTACTGATGAAAGCTCGATCTGGGAAATTGGTCTCGGGTGGGCTGATGGCCGCGGTGGTAAAGTCGAGAGAGGCTATCAGTACATCTCACTTTCGTTGGCATCGATACCATGGTTAAGGAGTTCTTTCTTTTTTTTATATATATATTGTCGTCTCAGCCGCCCTCAGTACATACTTACACTAGACAAAAATTCCTTGTACTATAGGAAGGAGTAAACGATAGTGTAAACAATCCAGGAAAAAAACCCAAACAAACAAGCAAGCAAGGAAGCAAAGACGGTGGAATCGAAATACGCCAGAAATATATGGTGTTGACAAGGAATATAAAAATAGGACGATCATCGCATAACCAAGAGAGCAACACTAAAGTCTTGTCTTCGTTGACTGCTATATAACAAGATGATATTAGTTAATATTATTGGTCACTTAAATAACTGTGAGAGAACTCGGTTATCTATGATAGGAAATGGAATCGGTTGACTGAGTAAAGCTTTCATGAAGAGATAGAGAACAGGTACAATGTCAAAGCTTTGTACGTCGTTATTTCATTGAGAGATCCTGAACCTTCTCCTTGGGTTGTAATTATATACTCCTTCTTTAGATGGGACGAAAATACCTGTTCATTAACAACTTGTATATGACGAGTTTGGTTGTTTTTGTTTTTTTTTCGCAAAAGGAGCTAACTCCATTCTTGTTATAAGTTGAGATATCTATGATTAAAGCTGAGCACTAAAGAATAAAGAAAATGATAAGAAAATACATGATATTTGTAACCATAACTTCTAGAATACTCCTTGTTATGTCACAAGTGAGATATTACTGAAAAGATTCAATTTTGTTCTATATCTCAGTGATGATGGACTTATATACTTTGAAATGTTTGAAAATGGCCCTTAGCTCATTTCGCAATAAAACTCCTCATCCTTTATATAGAAACTTGTTAATGAACAGTACTGACATTAAACGTTAAGCTACTGAACAAATAAACATTGATCAGTTCTATGTTTTCTACGAAGAAACGGGGAGAAAACACTTATAGAAAGTCCAACTGACATAACGTTCAAATCGTTACTAAAAAAAACCCAACTAACCTTCATCAGTTTAATGGTATATTTCCTAATATACGAAAGACTGTAAAGGTTAATTATACAATGTCGTCTCAATCTTAAAGTTGAAGGCACTAAATGAAAAGAAAATATTAAGACTAGTTTGATAACAAGTGTGAATGTGAGCAACTGATTCATTCGGTAAAATGCAACAGAAAGAAAGATTAAAAAAAATCAGAAAGAGCAACGACTCTCACATACCATATAGGCCCTACACTGTATACCAGCAAGATGTGGTTGGAATAGTCAAGTGTAGATTAACCATTGTGATCATACTATAATAATATTCTGGGTATCATCGACAAACGGTATAGAATAACAAAATGATACAATCGTTATATACCCACATAAGACTTTACTAGTACCGTTCGTGCTTGCTGATCTTCGAACCAGATTTATGTATTACCCATGCAGTGATAACGTTATCGAACCTGTTCAACCATTGCCTTTGATGTGAATGCACAGATGTAATGCTAGCAGAAAACCTGTTTTCATTTTTCTTTCAAACCATGATTACCACAAAATCTCAGACGTGTAACAATGATTAATTAATATCAATGTCCCTCTTTTATCATATCTTACATAATATCGATTACAACTTTCTATTATTGTATATATAGCGACACATAATTATTTTTATTTTTTTTTTTTTTGCAAAAGGTCGAAACATGCAGTTGTAAGTCATAGTAGGCTCCCTATATTAGAATCCAGAATCCTGTCTCATTGATCACCAAAGCAATAAAAAAAGAAAGAAGAAAATGCTGCACTAATACCCCTTTCAGGTAATCGCGGTTCAATTATCCGCATCCAAATAATGCGGATGAAGTAGTCAAAATCGCGTTCATATATCCCATGAAGTGCGCACTACTTTTACGAGCACCCGTTCATATAATGGTGCGAAGGACGGAGTTATTTGTCATGGTTACGGCGCACGCCTCTATAATGACGTAATGTTTCCGGTGTATGCACACCTCTCGCGCGCTCAAGCTCAGCAATCAGCGGTTGTGCGGGAAATCGAGTGACCTTTGACCGAACTGTGGAATGTTAGTGCGGATAAGTCGTAAAACGCGTTCATTTTTATTGTATTCTCGATCTACTCCTCATGCTGCAATTATGCGCATAATAGCAGCATCAAAATAATGCGCACTTTTCTACTCCTCTCCCGTTCATGTAATCGAAATTTTACGACTTAGTGCTCCTATTATCCGCATCCACGATTACCTGAAAGGGGTATATAAGACATTCAGAATTTAATATGCAAACGAGAGACTGGATCTGAAGTGGGAGAGTGTTTGAATGACCAGCATGCACATCAGGTAGGCCCTATTCAACTTATCTAAGATTCTGTGAGATGATTGTCAGATTGGACTTTGATACTCAAAGCACAAAAATACAAATGTATATTTGTATTTTGTATTTTCTTTTTCTCTTATATGTTTCGGTCATTATTTTGTTGTACCCGTGCTCCTCATCTCAATCTTTAGCTCGATGTAGGGGACCTACGCTCAACAAGCTCGCTTGTTCCTTAATTTCTTTATAGCATTCATTCTCAGATTCCAACTTTCATAGATCCACCACTATTATGTTTTACATGTATTTGCAATATTCTATGTATGTCTCCTAGCTGGATATCAAGTATATTTCATTTAATTTTGTTATATTTGATGTATTTTTTTCATCGAGAAATATGAATAATAAATTGAAATTGAAATTGAAAATTTAAATTGAAATATATTGCTTTTGCTGACTGCAATCTTATCCTTTTAATTATCTTTCGATTTTATTTAGGCCTATTATACCTATATCAGGGCCGCGGTTTTTTTTTTTCTGTCTTTTCATTTTTTGAAGCGCCATGAGCACCGAAAAGTGAACATGCGCGCTATGACAAGTAGTCACTATTATTATTATCATTATTTTTATCATTGTCATTATTATTATTATTATTATCATTATCATTATTATTAATATTACTAGTAGTTTATTTTTACTATTATTGTTATTATTATTATTATCAAAATTATAACTTATTTTTATTATCATCATCATTATTATTATCTTTAAGGGAAGGGGAGTGGTTTAGGCTGATGGTCGATGGTAAGAATAACGGGAAGAATATGTAAGGACGGAAACTTCGGAAAATGTGGATGTTGTTATTTTACTTTTTTCTTTTTTTTTCAACAGACCCCCCCCCCCCACAAAAAAAGTGTGTGTGGGGTGATGTGGGGTGGGGTGGGGGCAGCTGTAGGTCTGTTCATGTTGAACATTGAGTTGTTATGGTAACAGTATTCAAATTAATTGTTAGTTGCGTTTACTTTCTCAGTGTTTGATGGGGTATTAATCACATTGAGTGATAGTTTTAGTTTTGATTTGTACGCATGTGCTTCATTTTTATGCTGACGAAGATGATTATGTTTTAAGAGGTCAAAGGTTTAGGGTTGGGGGTCGGGTGGGAACCCAGGAATCTGCTAGATTTATGTTGAAGTTGTATTTTTTTTTAAGTTTTTGAAATCAGTTAATGTATGAATATTCAAAAATGAAGTCAATGGTTGGATGATTATATGGAAATATATTGTGTGTTTTCATGTTTTGAAGTTTGATATGGGCCATGGCGTTAAGGAGCGGGGATCAGGGGTTGAGTGATAATTTTTTGGAATGATTGTTAAATGTTTCTAAGGGGCAACATGTTTGGGTTCACTTGCCTACGGGCAATAGTAAATGTTTACTTTTGTGTGCCCTGACCCTCATGTAGTCTCCATTCATTTCATTTTCATTTTGTGTAACGTGTACAGTATATACAGTGTATCCTTTGTAATGTTCATTCTGGTTTTTGTATACAATGTATTATGTTTGTAATGTTTATGATATGTATCCTGTATTCTTTACCTGATAGTAATAATACAGATAGACAGGGGAAAGGGATATTTTCACATGAACTACGGCCTAAGCTGAAGTTTATTAGATCATTGACATGATAAACTTTGTGTCCGAATCTTGTGCGAAGCTCCGTCAGCGAGGGCACCAAAGCTGTCACCAAGTACACTACATCCAAGTAGATGTCCACAGTCGCCTATCTACGTAAGATTCCATGCTTCAAAATTATCTTACCTAAAGGCCCGGTCCCACTGGCCGATGGACACAAAACGTATGCAGAAAGGACACAGCGGACGAGCAAAATTTCGTTGGTGGCTCCATCCGCTTTCATCCGCTCCAGAAATTGACAAAATTTGCGAAAATTTGCGAAAACAGAACGGAAAAAGAACGGACGTGGGTAGTATGTAGCGGGGATGTTAAACGCATGTTCATCGGAAGCCTAGCGGATGCAGAGCGGATGAAGCGGATGCATCACGTACGCCTAACGGAAACAAACGCTTTGTCCGTTCTGAATACTTCATATACGAGATGCATACACTTACATCCTTTCTATTTCCGTGCTATCAACGATGTAGAGACGCTCCATGTACCATTCTTTCCTCCCTCTTTCCGTTTTCAGCTGCAGCGGATTTGAGTTGCGAGGATACCCAGAGGATTCAGAGAGGATACAGCGGACGTTTAACGGATGAAAACGGACATACAACGTTTGTTGCTCGTATATGTCGCGGATTTACATCGTATGCGGCGGAAAGTTCATCCGTTCTAAAAGTTTTAAGCAGCTAAAAACTTTTTGCGCGGATGAAATCACCATGGACGGATGCTCGATGGATAGAGCGTATGAAACACGTATGCGATGAGTACACGGCGGATGCGTAGCGTTTTCCAACGGATGGCAAGATCTTTTTTACGTTTTACATCCTCTTTGCATCCGTAAGTGCAGTGGGACCGGGCCTTATTTGCATCCGTAAGTGCAGTGGGACCGGGCCTTAAGGCCCGGTCCCACTGCACTTACGGATGCAAAGAGGATGTAAAGCGTACAAAAAATCTTGCCATCCGTTGGAAAACGCTACGAATCCGCTGTGTTCCCATCGCATACGTGTTTCATCCGCTCTATCCATCGAGCATCCGTCCATGGTGATTTCATCCGCGTAAAAAGTTTTAAGCTGCTTAAAACTTTTAGAACGGATGAATTTTCCGCTGTGTACGATGTAATTCCGCGACATACGAGCAACAAACGTTGTATGTCCGTGCGGCATCCCTTAAACGTCCGCTGCATCCTCTCTGCATCCTCTGGGCATCCTCGCAACTCACATCCGCTGCAGCTAAAAACGGAAAGAGGGAAGAAAGATATGGTACGTGGAACGTCTTTACATCGTTAATATAATAGCACGTTAATAGAAAGGATGTAAGCGTATGCATCTCGTATATAAAGCATTTCGAAAGCATCCCCTCTGCATCCGCTCTGCATCCGCTCTGCATCCACTCTACATCCGCTTTTTCTGCTATGCGTCCGTTTCGCAATTATCTCCGGTAGCCCCTTCGGAACTGTCATCCCCTTCCATCCGCTTTCATCCGCTAGGCTTCCGATGAACATCCGTTTAACATCCCCGCTACATACTACCCACGTCCGTTTTATTTCCGTTCTGTTACCGCCAATATTCGCCAATTTTGTCAATTTCTGGAGCGGATGAAAGCAGATGAAGCCATCCCCGAAATTTTGCTCGTCCGCTGTGTCCTTTCTGCATACGCTTTGTGTCCGTCGGCATGACTATGAACAGTGTATAATGTATTGTTTTTGCTATTTTCTCCCAACACGTGCTAGCGAGTGAATGCTTGCATTTTTTCGGTCACACGCCGGCTGGTCGCGGCCGGGGACACGTCGGGGGCGCGTGTGCGGGCACGGTGGCACTGTGTACTGGCGAATTTAACCCGTGCGGTGCTACTGTATAACATGCTGAGGTCACGATCGATGCACTGTACACAATCACAGCGCGGTTTTGCGAAAATTACCGAGCAATTTTGTCCATGGCATTGTATGTAAAGGCTGAAGGTAAGTGGCATTGAAGGTAGACATGAAAAGTGTAGAAACAGTATCGATAAAGGGTGCTTAACTTTGTTATCTTAAGCGTGCTTCCGCACGAGCTTCCTGGAAAAAAAAAATCAAGACATTCGTTGCCTCGAACGCTATTAAGCGGTGAATCAGGCCTACTTCCGCCGCACCTCCGGCGCGATATCCTGCAGGGGCTGCATGTCGGTGCTGGGGTAGTTTACTCGTGCATTCCTATTGAGTATTGAAACCAAATGCTTGTAGGATTAACGTTAGAACAGTACGTTTGTTTTTTCTTCTTCTAACTTCCTCGCTAGGCAAAGTGGAACATACGTCAATAAAATCTCCGAACATTTCCTGTCAACCACATAGGTCTAGGACTGCGACCACGCAGTCGGAATACTAGAAGTCTAACTGTTGGTAAAATTGGAGGGTGCAAGAACTAACGTTAGAGCGAACACTCGATGTGCGAAAAGTGAATTTGAGAATTGCGCCTTTGTTGAGGATTTGAGCTGCGTGCCATTTGGCACTTGAGTTGCATTGTGTGCGCGGGTGTTTTGATATGTGTTCTTCGACTTTACCCAACATGAGGATCGAGGAGCGACTTGTAAATCCACCAGTTTGTCAGTGTTGAGTGTGTTGCTAGGAGCCTGCAACTGGATCTTTGGAACTTTTGAGTGCTAGTTTGTATACCTACGACCTAGTCCGTGTAGCTGCAGTTTCGATGTAGTACTAAACTAGTGTCAAAGTGACTAGTGTTGGCAGTTGCTCTGGCTGGTGCCCGTGCAGATCAGTCTTGATGCGGGTGGAACTATACTGCTCTGATGCACTTAAAAACAAATCTGTGTGATTAAACTCCATCATTTGACACTTGAGATCTTTACTAAAGAAACCGTATACCTTTTGAATTACTAGTGGCAATAGTTTTCATTTTGATTTGTGGCATTGAACCCGGTCTATCAAATTACGATGTGTTTGTAGAGAAACTAAATTAAGTGTGCAAAATGGAGCAAAGTGCCAGCTATTAAAAAGTTAGTTTCATTTTGTGCTTGAAGAGATGTAGCCTATACTTCCTCAGATATCATTGTGAAGATCCAGTATTCGCTTTGTGTCAACGTCAAGACATTTGTCGTGAGAACCTGAACTGTTAAGTCACAGACGAATGTGCCATTTGCATTTTCTTCTTTGATGTGGAGTTGTCCAAGTCAAGTGGATTGCAGTTGTAAAGGCATTCTTTGCCTTTTATTTTCTATTCATTTATTTTTTTTTTCATGCTTTATTTCAATCTCAGGAGAGAAATTTGTGTTGTTTCCTGCTGTCATTTTACTTTGAAAGAGACAGACACAGTTTTTTGTACAGAAATGCAATGGTAATTTCCCACCAAGCAAAGAACATTGTGTCTGCAATACACGGTGCTTTGTAGATCAAAAGCCATTATCAAACTCGATTCAAAGACCATCGTGTTGATGCGAACAATTCTTGGATTTCGCTTTCAGCGTCAAACAGCCAGGCAATCATCTCGGCCAAATGTAACTGTGGTTTAGAACAAATAGACCCAGAATGACTTGACTCTCATCCATACTACTAGCGCATGAGTGAAAGTGGATTGCTGGTAGTTGGAAAAGGTACCAGTTTGTTCATCTGTCCAAATTATACACTTTGTGCATCAAGTAACATCAACCTGTGGAGGGTTAACAGTGGCCGTGCAGTTTTCACAAGTTTTTCATTGTACTGAACATGGCTCATCATATGAAGGATTGGATTTTTCTTCAGTATTTCTTGTTTATCTTTGCTTTGTTGTCAACAAAATCATCAACAGGTGAGTGCAATTCCTGCGCATTTCCAACTTTTTATGCATTTTTGTTTGATTGTTTTGGGTTTTAATATGTACAAATACATAGTCTTTCACTGATGACAAAACAATCCAATCTTTACTCTAACAACAAATTCTGCTAGGACTTCTTGGAGTTAATTAAAAACATTTATTGCACTTTGAATATATATTCGTCGAAATAGATCTATTTTTCTGATTCCCAAACAATGACATTATATGTATTGTAGCAAATCTCTTCCTCTTTGATAAGTTAATGGTACACTTGTCCCAGTTGTTGGTAAAAATTATGATTTCCATTATTTTTATAAGAAACGTGTCCTGTGTAAATTTGCTTACTTTTATTACTCGGAATATCTCATGCTGTGTTTAATTTGCACGAGGCATACAATTGCTAAATACATATTGACAAAGCAGTGATATTTCAAGAAAATCCAACTCGTAAACACAAACTTTACAATGACGTTTTGCCCATGGTATTTGAAGGTACTTGAAGGTACTTGAAGTCCCAGCAATACAGTAACATTATGTTGATATGCAAAGTATCATGTTTTACATGTGGTTTTACATTTTTAATTCTTTGTTCCTGTTTTTTTTTTTTTTCACAATTGTACTTTAAAAACTTGGAGAGTTTTTGTACTAGTAAAACTGCATTTCTGTTCCCTGTCTATACTATTGCTCAAGTATTTACAAAATTTAAAAAAAAAATGTGTAAAATAAGTGTTCTTGTCTGTAAGTGTTGCTTCAAAAGATAAAATTTCAATGTTTTCACTTGTTTTCATGTTTCTTTTGAGGTTTAAAGATCTCACAAGTCACTCAGGTTTATTCATACCAAGTTGATATGAAACTATTGAATGTGAAGAATCACTATGGATCAAACAAACTCGTTATCAAAGAACTGAAAAAAATATTATCAGACAAATTAAAGAGTTATAGGTAACTGCAAGTTTGTACTCAGACCAAAGCTGGCGGATGATGTTGTTACCCCATACCGTAAACTGGGGGGACATTGGACAGGTGGATGACTTTGGACAGTTCAGAAAAAAAAGATTGTTTTACTTACATTTTTTTTGCTGTTGGTTTTTCTGAAAATATTTTTGTAGGTTATGAAAGGGGGATATGTGAATATTTGAATGACTGCACTTCTCTTGTATATTGCATTACTTTATATGTTTTTTGGGCTTTTCTTTGCAGGGTCCATGGAATGCTTGAATTTTGTGGCTGTCGAACTTTTGGTACTCTAGAAATACAGAAGTATGGAAGCTCAAGCCTATTTCTTGGATAGTGAACATGAAGTGGTCATGAACCCACCTGTATACTCAGGATACCTGACCACCCTTACAAATTTAAAAAAAGGTCATGTCCAATTTCACCCCTGGATTTGGGATCACTTACGGGGTGACTTTGGACACCAAAGAAGTACCAAATGTTCGACGGCTGCGCAATGTTTTTTCTTTCTTTTAAAGATGAGATAGTTACTTAGGATGGGGAGATCATATAAAAGACGATCTGGGTCAAGAGACTATAGAAACTTTTCAGAAGAAAGCATGAAAGATGCTGTGAAAGCTTGCAAAAATGGAATGTCGATCAGGAAAGCATGTGCAGAATTTAACGTTAAAAGAGGGACTTTGTGTAACAGACTGAACGACCGGCACACAGGCACACAAGATTTCCAGTAGACATTGGTTTTCATTTTGTGAACCTAGGCCCAAGAATTTAAGCAAATATTTCCTGTAGTTGGTTTTACTTTTGTGATTTCTAGGGCCAAGAAAACCTTGTATTTCCAATAGACATTGGTTTTACTTTTGTGATAGCTACATGTATGTAGGGCCAAGAAAAGCCTTGTGTTTCCAGTAAACACGATCTTGTTCTTTCTTTCCAAATGCATTAAAAAAAAATTAAAATGTGTTATTTTGCAAACATTTCAAACTGACCTAAAGTTACAATGAACAACATTCAAAGAAAATTACAAAATTTTCTTGTAGAACTACATACCGTGGTACTTTAATCTGGCCAACCTCCGGGTGTACATGCATTTCTTGGGGTAAAACCCCAAATTATTCTTTAAAATGACTAGAAAGTGACTCATGACCCATTTAATGTAATTTATCTTATTAACATCTGTAGAATTGGACAACTCAATGATGGTACAATTGGTACATGTTGTACAATACCTCACTTATCCATGTGATCAAACTTGCTGACTATCCTAAATTTGCAAGAAAATTCATGCAGTGCCTTGTTTAAGTAGCGTCCTTTTTCGTGATTGTTCTAAACTATTATGAATATTTAGGTTTATTGAAAATTCAGATTTTCAAATGTAGGGGCACCAGTAATTCTATTACTAGTATCTTGAAAAAAATTGTGCAACCAACTACAATGTATCTGTGAATGCCTCTTCAAACTGAAATGTTCATTACTGCAGAATTTTGCTTCTAAAAACCACCATACACAATGTATAAATCATTCATGGGTATTTTGTATACTTGCTGGTTGTTATGAAACATTTCAACATGTTCAAGTTTTTAAAACCTTTTCCAAAACTTGTTATGAAACATTTCAACATGTTAGAGTTGTTAAAACTTTAAAAAAAACTTGTTAGTAGTCTTAACTCCCCCATAGAGAGTTAATCCTTGGACAAACAACAATCCTGTAGGGTATATTGACAAGGTTTATAATGGTTGTCCAAAGTTGCCCCGAACGCCGGGGGCACTTTGGACAAACTTTGACCAAAAAAAATTAACATAAAATAGAATAAACTGAAGAAGTCTCTATATGACATGATATCCTCTTTATTAGTACTTGTTAACCCCCACATCAACCCCAGAATTCCTATGTTCTTAATGAAGATATCAATAAGAATAGTTCAAATTTGTCCAAAGCCACCCCGGTTTACGGTACAAATATGTTGTGGTTTTCCTGTGTTGTTCTGATGCATTGTCTTTTTTTTTTCCAAAACTACAGTATTCAAGTACACTGCAATCTACATGTATGTCCTGTGTCTTTTCAACATTGGATGTTGCTTTCACATTTTTATTACAACCACAGCACAGAAATGCCCTTATCAGGCATGTACAATGTATAATCACAGTGTTTGTGAAAGTGTGTCAGGGTTGTTTTGTAGGGAATTATCTGAGAGGATATGGCCCTGTCAGGTGTGGCTAAAAGGGAAATTATTTACAAACATCAGCAGCACGGATTGCAATCATTGGTGCAAGTTTCAACTGAGTAGTGCTTTAGGATGCCTAATTATTACTGTTCACTAATGTGCAATCAATATTTATCCGATGATCAATCTATGTTAAAAATGATGATGATAGTAATAGTAATAGTAATAGTAATAGTAATAGTAATAGTAATAGTAATAGTAATGATGATGATAATTATCATTAATCATATAGTGATGATGATGATGATAATAATAATAATAATAAATAATTAATACACAACAATGATAAAGTCTTCTTTACCAAGGGTAACCTCTTCAGTGTTGCCACCATATTGCTACATGTACATTGTATATTACTTGTATATAATACAAATTAATGGTACTTTTTTATAACTATTTTTCTGAATTCATGATTGATTTTATTTTGTACAAAATTAAATTTATCTCAAAAAGTGTTGGCTGATTACAGCGTATCATTTTTTTAATACCATAACTGAAGACAATAATTGGAAAAAATATTGCACTGCAGAAGCTGCAAAGTTTCCTGTTTGTACTGATAAAGAATAAAATATTGTTCCTTGCTCTTGGATAAGTTAATGTCCAAAAATAATTTGGAGAAAGAGGTGGAAAAGGGTTCATTGGAGAAGGTAGAAGGGACTTAGTCCTTCTTTCTGACCAGACAGACATGTTTGGATAGATGTTGTGCTCTATCAATTTCATTGGGGAATAACACAATTGTAGCACTATAGGGAGTAGGTTGTCATCTCAGTGACAAAATCTATACACTTTCCAGACAACTGTACCAATCAACTGGTGAGGAAAGTATGGATACTGATTAAATGTGACCCTTCATCACAAAACCAACAAAAAGTCACCAGACATGGATTTTTAGTTACAACGTAAGAGCAGATTCTGAAAGAGCAGACTTTAAGCTTTACAATGATCAATGTACAACTCAATTTAAATGGACTCAGATCTCCTTAAAAACTATCCTAATATTGGATATTGGAAAGAAAGGACACACGCTGGAAAGTGTGAACTGAAAAAAAAAAAAAAGCCTCTGTACACTAGTTCAGGGTCTATACAAGCGCTTAATCTTTACCAAACTGTGCTAGCTGTGCGATGAATGGAAAAAAAAAACCAACAACACCAAAAACAGGATGTAAACTGCTGCAGCAACAACAATGAAGGGATTATCAGATTACACTACGCGCAATAGGAAACGCCTCCGTCAATTTCGTTTTCCAACGAAAGTTCGTTATCGATCGAGTAGCAACGAAATCTGGACGAAATTTGGACGAAATTTCGTTATCGATCCATTAGCAACGATTCTGACGCTTTGTGGACGCTTTGTGGACGCATTTCACGCACGACCGCCCGCTCAATTCCGTTCGGCAAATGCGTTGCTCGTTCGGAAAATGCGTGTTCGGAGCTCGGCAGTTTCGTCCAAATTTCGTTAGAAGCGTCCGTGATCCAAGGCGCACATGGAATACAGTACACACGTGTGTGTGTAGTGGCCACATCCACATCGGTACAGCCGCTAGAAAGCCGGCAAGAATCACTGCAAGATTAGACTCAACAAGTAGCACAGCGGTCGGGAATGAGAACAGTAGACAGGCGTGGAATTCACCTGATACACATAATAATATTAAAAATGGTAACATGTATACATATATCGATGCCGTTTTCATTGAAGCAATTTGTAAAAGTTTTAGTTTCCCTTACCCTAGCTGTAAGTACGGCACCGTTAGCAGATTATTCACTGCATTTAGTGAAAGTCACCTGATACATCACATGGTGGTATGCGGGCTGCATGTAACCAGGGAATGTGCACGTATGGGAAAGGCGAGTGCGCCGTATGTGCGTCGCCATTGCTATGGCATGGCTCGCTCGGCTGAACGAAACAGAGATGTTATACGATGTAGTAGTTCACGTGTTTTGTTTTGTTTTTTACAAGCAGAAAATAAACAACTGTTGATCATGAAATAGACTAAATTACCAATCAGAGATCATTCGGGTTCATAGTATTTAAGAGAAATCACGCAATTTTGGCGAGGGTGAACCCACAGGAACCCACAGGAACCTTATCGTAGAATGCCGACCAAAAAGAAAATGGTTTCACTAAAATTGCGTGTACGTAAAATCCATTTGAGTATAGAAAGAAAATTAACCCCCAAAAAGAGGAAAACAGAAATTAGAAGGATTTGTTCGCCGTTATTTGGTCATTAAATATATTTTCTTTCTTCAGCAATTGCGCGTTACATTGCCCGTTTTTTTTTTTATTGAATCAGGGCCCTGTTGCATAAAACCCATATACCGCTGGACTTACCGCTCCTTTCTAGCGGTAAGTCTTCAAATCAGCGGTAAATTTTATAATCCTTGATGCTGATTGGCTGTGATGCCTAATTTTGACGGTAGTTACCATTGAAATTCAATGGTAAGTTTTATGCAACGGGCCCCAGAAAAGCAAAAAAAAAAAAAAAAAAAATATTCAAAACAAGACAATTTGTACGTTTAATTCTTAGTTTGATCAAGGAGGTATACCTCCTTGGTTTGATATCGTTTATTTCTTTATTGGACAGAGAGATAATTCAGACGGTACGTGGAATTTTCAAAGCGACTAATTCAGACTGATTCTTAGTTTGACTTGGCTCTTTCTTTCTTTCTTTCTTTCTTTCTTTCTTTCTTTCTTTTTTCTTTTTTTTGGGGGGGGGGGTGGGGGGTTGAGGGTCATGTTCGTTGTACCCATGCACCCATAAGGTTCGTTAGTACGAAAATGAAACATTCAGATACACGCGACTTCCCTACACGAAAAATAGATGTTCGTAAATGTGATAGTCAAATTATGATTCATAATCCGAAAATGCACGAATGTTTGTGATTGGATAGGTGCGTTATTGTCGGATTAGCAAACCTTCGGAGTACTGTAGTATCGAGCCTGTTGTATTCACGGATAAACGAACTTTTGGAATAATGAATTTTATATTCAGAGCAAGACAATAAGTTTAATTCTTATTATAGTTTGACATCGTTTATTTCCTAGTTGTGAAGCGGGAAGCGAGAGATAATTCTGAAAAGAAGTATACAGACGGAACATGAAATATTCAAAGCAGCAATGAGATTAAATCTTAAGTTGTTTATTTGTTTGTTTGCTTGCTTGTTTGTTGTTATGCTCAAGTGTTGGTGTAATTATATATACGTTTTTATTTTTATTTTTTTAGGGGGGAGGCATTTTTGTAGTACCCACTGCACGTAAAGTTCGCTGATGCGAAAGTGATAAAATATTCCCTAACACGCAAATTCCCTACACCATAGATGTTCGTACCTAGTGTGAAAATAAAATGTATTACTATTATTATTTTTTTCCCCATTGTTCGATTAGCAAACCTTCGGAGTGTCAATCCTTTCGTTTTCGGATAAACGAACTTCCTTAACTCACAACACCACTTTCAGAGTAACAAACTAGTCATTATTTTATTCGGGCATTGAGAATACACGTAGTTCAGGAAAATCTTTAAGGCAAGAATTACGATGGATTCTTAGTTTGAAATCATTTTATTGATTTCCGTGCTGTTCATTATTCCGAAAAAGAAAACGGGTGCGCTATTCCGATGGTTACGGCGTTATTTCGAATCCGAAACACGCATATTCCTTGTGCCTATCCATGTTTGTTGATTCGAAAATGTAATCATGCTACGGGTAATTGCTATAGGGCCATATATTGTTTTATTTCTGTCTATTGTTATATTATTATTATTATTATTATTATTATTATTATTATTATTATTATTATTATTATTATTATTATTATTATTATTATTATTATTATTATTATTATTATTATTATTAATCTTTAACATTATTAACCGATATTTTGATTAACGAGCATTTTGTTGGCTTTTTTTTTTGGGGGGGGGGGCATTGCCCGATTAGCAAAACTTCGGAGTGTCAATCCTTTTGTTTTCGGATGAACGAAGTTCCTTTCCTCAGAAGAAGAAATCAGAGTAACAAACTAGTCATTATTTTATTCGGGCATTGGGAATAGTTCATGAAAGAAATAGAAGGGAGGAATCCGAAACACGCATATTCCGTGTGCTTATTTATACGTCATGTTTATTGATATGCTGCGGCTATAAAGGGCCTATTGGAGGTCGTTATACCTCTCGTTTGGTGTACGATTTCTTTCGTTTCATATCACTTTATTTGCTCCCTTCATATTCTTAATCTAAAGGTAATTCTTTCAATTGCCTCGCACTGTGTACATGCATTTTCGTAACGGCGATTTCCCGCTTTGCTGCAGTATTTCGAAGGGTGTTTGATGCCAGCCGCTTCGGTGTGCTCTGTGGTAATGTTTATTTGTCGGGGAGGTTGTTGATACTTTGTCTGTTGACATTTATTTTCGTACAGGCAGGGGCGGATCCAGGAATTCTGTACAGGAGGGGGGAGGGGCGCAACTAATATTTCTGGTGCCACTTCCGGGTTTCACTTCTATTTTTTTTTTTTTTTCACGATAAATAAAGGGGGCGTGCGCCTCATGCGTCCCCTCTGGATCTGCCACTGCTATGTGTTTATCTCGAGTGATGGTGATCGTGTTTCTAAATGTTTATAAAAAAAGGACATTATCTGAGTGATGCCTGATGATAGTGGAGGTGATGATAATCAACGATGCTGATGTAAAAGACGGCTTGCTGTGGATGCTGAGCGTTTATACGTGCCCTTCGTTTATTTAAATAAGTTTTCCCTCTTTTACTCTTCTTTCCCCTCCCAAGAATGATAAAAAAAGAAAATACTGTACCTACACCTCACAACAAAAGGAACCACGTGTGAACAACTATCGTTAAGTTCAATCGAAACGTTCATTATTAGCAAAGAATAAGGGGAAAACACGAGTGACGGAAAATGATAGAAGCGACGAGATTGTCTTCTTGTGTATAATGCGGTCTCTTGGGATTGGAAAAACCCCACCCTCGGATCCCTTTGTGGAAATTTCCACAAAACCAGGTGCGTGCCAGACCCCAGGTGCCAGACGAAAGAATGCGCGCACTGGTGTAGTATATCGATCGAAGAACTCGCTGGTGAGTTGAGTTAAAGGAATCATTGCAAAGATGTTCCGATTCTTTCGCCTTTCTTTAGGCGCATACATCGAACAGTCGATTATTGCGTACTTGATCTAAGTACAATGTATTTATATGTTCCCGAGCTGTAAAAAGGAATTGATTAATCACTCAAAAATGCAATCACAGATTATGAAAGGTCTCATATGCCTAGACAAATTCACTGAGATGTCCTATGTGAGATGCAGCCACCACCCGATTAAACAGCAAAATCATGACAGTAAAATTTCACGCTCACCAAAACTGCCTATTACTTTTCATATGAATTTTGGTTATCAACACTCGTTCGTGGATTTGTTTGTTTGCATGTTTTGTGTGTATTATTCCTCGATCCTGAAAGACGTAATAATTATTCGCATCGAACGTAAACTGTTTACCGTAACTAAGCCTATGGTGCATTCGATCTATTCAACTTGCAGTAACCTCTAAGGCAGTAAGTTAGTAGCACATGGTGCATTCCTTTGAACCACATGTTTCGCATATCGGCACATCCAAACACATTAGCGATCGTCGTTATGGCAAACTTTCCGATTACAGTCAAGGGAGAAGAAATCGTAATACTGTACATGTACTTACGAAAGTGATTATGCTTAAGATCAAATAAAATGAAGAAGTTTGAAAACAACTTGGCAACACTCAATCAAGTTTTTCATTCTCTCACACAAAAGCTCTCTTGAGAAAATGAAAGCATTCCCCCTCCCCTGCTAGATAATGGAAGTTTTCATTACTAGCCCAGCAAGTTTTGGGAGTGTACATGAATGTTTTTAGGATAGAGTCAAAAGGGACCTAAGCTTTCGATTATAGCAGAATCTTCGTCAGAAGCAAAATGGCAAATAGGCAGAAAAAGCAACCACACACATGTAAAGCGACTTCACACAACAAGAACAGTCAGGGCAAAGGGACACGGAACAAAGAAAACAAAAGGAGAGGGTAGGAAGTCATGGGCAAGGAGCTCAACAGGTAAAGGGAGGGGGATTAGAGCAGGAGGATGGACAGACAAAAGGCAGGGAAGGTTAGTAATGGTCGCCGTGAGGGCCAGGGGGCAACCATTGAAGGAAAAGGATGAATATGGAGGCAACATCAAACAAGATAAGGAACAACAGAGAGATAAAGAAAGGTAAAGAGTGAAATAGCAACAGCAAAGGGGGGGGGGGGGAGCAAACAGCAAACCCTAGAAAGGATCTGTACAAGTACCAAGAGGATGCAACAAAATGAAAGTGAGAGTCAATCAACAAATGCAATTAACCATATCAAAGTATGGTAATATTAATACAGTAATAATGATGATATTGACAAAACAAATTACAGCTGTAGAATAATAATCATTAAAGCACATAAAAAAAAGGGGGACACAAAGTCCATGGGAGAGAAAATGTATACTTGCAAAGCAAGTATCAATAGGCAAAATAAATACATTTCAAAGAGCTGGTTCATATGAAATCACCTTTGATTTATGATTTTACAAACAAGAATTTTCATCGCTTACCTATTTCTTTTATTACTTTCCTAATGTCATGATATTTCATGATGGCATGTGTTCTGTCTTTACATGGCAAGATAGGATTTTTTTTTTTTCCATCCAGGGTCAAAAGAAGAAAGTGATAGAAAGATAATTGAAAGGATAGAATGAAACACCTACTCAGCAGGCTCTTGATATAACGCAAAAGCAATTCATCAGAAATGCAGTACAGTTATAAATAATTTATCAGTGGAAAAAAGAGCAAAGAAAATGGGATTTCGAGTTCAATAGGAGTAGGAACATCGCAATTTACAGACTTGGACCTGATGCAAACATATTGTCTAGCTTCTGGTTGAGTTTCTTCAGAGACATAAATTTTGGTAGCAGTAAACCAGAGTGAACAAGCAAAAGGATACAATTAAGTGAAAAAATAAAATGCAGGTCTCTAGACCATTCCAGTGCACGATCGAGCGAGCAACACTAAAACAGCCCCCAGGGCCAGGCCATGTCGTCAGTGTTACTCTTGTCTTAGATCATACAGGCCTACATTGTACATACATCGTTTCGTACTCGTCATCGCCAACGTCATGATGGTCGGTCACACGAAAAAAATTGCATCATCATAAGAGCTCTTATATCAACACCACTAGATAGTAGAATCATTATCATTATCACTATCATTCCAGTCAATCTCATCCAAAGCGAAACCCTCAAAATCCTCAAAATCATCGTGGTTAATAATAACACTCTCACAAAACACATCTGTAAACGATTCAGACATCGCAGACCTAGCTACACATCTTGCACACAAAAATGAAATGGAGGTGGAAAACTACGATGAATACACAAAAACTATCGACGATGGCATTTTACCGTAGCAGAAAATACACAGAGTATCTTGCACCGGAAAAACAAAATGGATGTGGAAAACTACGATGAGGAAAACTAGGGTGAAAACCTGATGCGTGAAGACGAACGATGAGACACTTTTACGGTAAAAATACTTACACGGAAACAAACGAGTGGGTACGATATTCTCGCACACACGAAGATAATCGACACATCGTTCAATCGAAAAACTCAACAAACACTCGAACAAAAACTCACCCCAAATTGTGGCAAACAGGGTAATCACTTAATAAAAATGAGAAAAAAACACTCTCAGAAGTATGATTGTACTCTGAAAAGAAAGGGACACAATGATACGGAAGCAAAAGAGAGAAAATGAGAGAAATGGACGGGAAACCTAGAGAACTTCGACGAAAGAAGAGCTAGCGATTCGCGATTAGAGCTAACTTTGTATACATTGTAGCTGTGTGTGTGATCGCGCGTACAAAGGGTTGAAAGCGTTGAAAGCGTTGAAAGCATTGAAAGCGTTGAAAGCGTCCACAGCTTCGGAAAAGCGTTCGGGGATTTCGTTGAATTCGTTGAATTCGTCCAAAATCCGTCCATGAAGTCTGGACGCAAAAAGCGTTGAAAACGTCCCAGGCGAAATCAACAACGCTAAAAGCGTTGGGACGAAATTTGGACGCACTTTCGTCGGGCGTTTTCTATTGCGCGTACTGTATGGGCAATTCCACGGTATATAGGACACAGATGCCGAAAATTCAAAATGATATTTGTTTCAAACACCGTACATTTTCAGACAATACTTGAGTTGAAGTTTCAAGAATCATTATGTTTTTCAATATAAGCGGCCATTTTGATTTTCAAAATGGCTGCCAAAATATGCTTTCATAACTCAGTACATGGTTGGTAAGAAAGAGTGTATTGTCATGTAACTTACTCTCTGTAATTATCCACTTTACTAGTACTCTAAACAACAATCTTTTATAATTATGTATGCAGTTACCAGACTAAGTCTTTTACCACATGATAGAAAAAAAAGCTGGTTGCTTTAAAGGATTTGATAAAAACTTTTAATTAGTTTGACAATGATGGATGTAATGTCAGTTACCAAAAAACAAGGAATTTGTAACTTTATTCATCAAAGAAAGTGAGCTGTATGATGTAATTTGGGATTTCTAATGTATGCCCATATGTATTCATTTCAGTACCAGAAATAAGGATACGTGGCATACTGGAGAGTAAAAATGAACACTTCAAAATGTGTAATGTCAGTTACCGAAATGTCATATACCAGTATGTAAAGTCAGTTACCATGACAGTAATTATAACTGAGGAAAATTTTTTGACTTAAGGCCATTTTAATACATCTGGGAAGTCAAAGGTTATCAACAAGAGCAGCAATCCCTTTGATAGGGAATGATGTCATCACCATGGTATGTCAAGGATACATTTTTATTTTGTTCATTTCATTTTTTTCTTAAAATTTATTTATCTATTTATTTATTTATTATAATTATCTTTTTTTTTTTTGGCTTGAGCTTTTGATTTTTGGTTCAGCACAAGTTTAAGGTTAAATCATCTGGAAGTTTAGGTTTACCGCATGCAATATATATGATGGGTTTGTTTGCAAAAACAGATAAGTCCATTTTTGAACATTTTGAAGTACGGTCTCTGTCATAAAGTACAAAATAATACCTTGGTCACTACATATAAAGGTATATTTTTGAAGTTATGGTCAAAAGAAGCAAAAATTTTCTTATTATTCTCTTTATTTTTCTTGATTAATCTATTTCATTCATGCAGGGACATTTTGTAATACGGTCAGTTTTACAGTAAAGGGTGTAACTTTGATGTGGCAAGGGTCAAAAATTAAAGTTGTGTTTCCATTTTTATCTTTGCCTTTAATTTATATAGGAATGTCTATATTTTCAATATTTTGTCATTCCAGAGCTTAATTCTTAAGCTAAATATGAAAAATGAAGTGACTATTATGGAATTTTAGATAAATTTAGGTAAAAACAACAAGAATGTTTTGGTTACCCACAGCAACCAAATGAAGATAAATGGTGGAGGTAATGCAACTTTTCATTTGCTGTGAACATTATTTGAAATATCAAAACACTTTTCCCCCAACAGATATTCACTCTTGCAATTATTTGGATGTGAACTTCAAATTCCAAGGTAAAAATGGTACCTGACAAACTATTTTTAAGTTAAAAGAATGTTCTAGAAGCAAGAGCCACTCTACACATAGCCCTAAATTATCTCTTGGTAACAAACATTTATCAACCCAAATCCCAAAGAAATTCGATTATTTTTGACAAAGTTGAAATTTTCAGACTTGTGAGTTTCGGAGGCTTCAGTTAACAAACTAGTGTGTTTCGGAGGCTTCAAAACTGCTATTACACAAAGTTCTAGTCCTGTATTCACTTAAAATAGTAAAACTACAGTAAGCAACTATCACTACATGCTAGAATAACAACAAGGCATCAATAAAATGTGGATAACAGTATACAGATGTACATTTTACGGCAGTGCATAATGTTTACCCTTCATACAAATTGTACTTATTATTATAAGGAAATTGGCTTCCACAAAAGTGAATAACAAACTGTGTACACTTTGAGCAATGCTCAGTTCGAATTTATGACATTACATGAGGCAATAATAGTCTAAAGGAAACTGCAACAGTAGCAATAAAAGTACACTGATTAGGAACATCATCTTTTTTTTTTTTTTGCGACTTAGCAGTTAGCAGCAATGCAGCAATGCATGTTTCGGAGGCTTCATCATGACTGTTAACATGCAAAAATGGTCCATTTTAAGGTGATATGAAGTACATTAATGCAGCTGATTGTTTCCAAATAACTAACAATGTTGTAACATGTAAAATAGTATTTATTTGTATGCAGAAAAAAGACTTTCCAACATAATTATGTTAAGAGACAAAGAAAAATATTTTAAATCTTTATGCTCAGTTGTATACATACACTGTATTTGCATATCCATGACTTTGGCAATGCAGAACATGATTAGGCTACACACATTTGTACAGCTGTATGCATTTGTCAAACTTTTCATCATAATGCAGTAAGAATTACTTTCAATGAGTTAGAACTGTAGCAATAGACTTAATGCAAATATTATGTTTGCTTGCTTTATAAGTGCAGTTTGTGGGATGTATATTGACATAAACCACCCATCATAATTGTTTTATATACATGTGAAATCAATTTCAACTGTTGATGAGAAAGGGATAGAAAATAGACTATGTGATGGCATGACGGTTAGATTACAACATAGCATTGTAAAATATAGAAAGGGGAAAAAAGGCTTATAAACATTCTTTTGCATATACATGCCTGATATCCCCTACTATAGCTATCAAATGCAGTGATCATGGTCATAGAACAGCAAAACATCGATCAGCCATTCCATGTAAGGGTCATCATCAAACTGTCATCATCAAAATGGAGTTGGAATAATCAATATATTGGTGATATTATCATGGTGCTCGATAGAAATTGAAATGGTCAAGATCCCATTCATCTTTTTGAATCGCCTGTTGAAAAGATAAATGTACATACCCTACCCATGACTGTGTACGAATTTGAATTTTAAAAAAATGTTGACCAAATGTATAGTTCCCTATAATATATGATAGTTAGAATTTTACTTTCTTTTTCTGTGACAGTATACAAGTCACCCCTGTTTTATATCATTTTATTTTTCCTTTTTTTAAATTCTTCAAAGGCTTTTTTTTTAATAGTTATTTTATAAAATTCCAGATTGTGTGACTCCTGTGACAGCTAGGAGGTCTGTTTTTGAAGGTACGCATTGAGAAATTGCTAACAGAACTGTTTCTAAAAATGACAACCTTTTTAGGAAAAAATTAAAAAGCAGCAAATGTGTTTAAATATCTAAGTTTGTTAGAAACCCACAAGTTTGTTTTAAATAGTATATGAATAGTCGAAGAATGGAACCCGAGTTTAGCCCAGCCGTGGATTGAGATAGTTAAGCCGTGAAGCTTGTTTATTCGATCTGTGAATAGATCAAAACCGTAAACAAAGAAAATATTAGCACCTTGTTGCTAATACACATGCAGTAACTTGGACATGTGAATCACATGTAATACTCAGGCATGCCTTGTACACTGAACTTGGACTTCTGAATCACATGTACATTATTCATGCACGTCTTGTACACTATACATTTGTATATGATTAAATCTTTGCATTGCCTGACATGCATATAGATTCAAAAACTTCTCTTGTTGTCACTGTCTCTTATTACCTTCATAGTATATTGTACGTGTATTGTACATGTACACTTCACCTGGATTTATACCTGTCACATATTGAAAAGCGACTAATAAATCACCATGTTTCTGTTACATAGGGAATATCAATTGAACATGCACATTTAATGCTTGGAGTTTGCTACTATACACTTGTATGCTAGATGTATGCTTGCTGTATGTGGGAGTTTGCTACTACAAAGTACACTTGTATGCCAACATTACAGATTCTTTCTGTCTTATTGAATGAGCTTTGTATAATATGTAATACACTGACTCATTGTGCTCATTTACTGTGTACACATGCAGATTAATCTGAGCACTTTATTTTGCACTCTTGCACTGTACTTAGCCGTGTTGTGCATATCCTGTCTAATTTGTACTTCTGCACAAACATGTAATTTTGTACAAATACAACATGTGTTATCACCCCTTTAACTCTCAGTGACTTTGCTTCATACACTTGCAGTCACAAATCATACGGATATGAAACAGAACTTACATTCAACTGTATGTGCAAGTCAAACCACCTGTACTTTAACTTATTCTTACATGTTATATGTCAAACCTCACTTGCATCTACACTCTGATTGTACTGTAGACACTCATAATCTCACTTTGAGCTCGGTAATTGATGCTGAATATACTCAATGTAACACCTTAACGAATCTACAACCTGCATTTCTGTATTCGCTTAGCACTATATTGTACACTCAACATTGTTACTTCCATACCATGGATTCTAGTTCCACTCCAGAAATGCAAATTAAACCTTACAGCACACCATTGAGTAGATTCTTACACTTTAAATTCCACTTTAGGCACTACAAACACTGTATGAACTGCTGTCATTAAGCACAGTTCTGTAATTACCTTGCAATTTGTCTTGCAATACAAACACCCACACTGATGCATGTCGATAAATCATACACAAAGAACCTATTAACGTGTGGTGACCTTTTCCCACTATCAACTCTATTCACCAACAACTTTGTCTCTTTGAACATTATCGACATTTATATAACACTAAATCTGTCTTAATGTCAATTTCTGTCACAACTGTATCTTCACACAACCACCACATCAGGTTGATGAAATGACACTACACATAGTTCATAAATTCCTGGCATTACATGCCTTGACATGAACGTGCATTACATGAACATGCACCAATGTTCACGTGCAATACCTGTGTAACCACGTACGTACCACGTTGCAACTCACCAGTACGCATGCAACAAATTCAACACTGTAACTGAGTTCAAATGAGTTCATAAGTTCGCTCAAGCATACTCTTATTTGCTTTCTTTCAGTTTTTAATGTTCATTTCACATTTTTGGGTATTTACTTACTCCTGTAGCGGGACTAAACTTGACTTGCATGAGTCTTCTGCAGAAACGGACGAGTCAGCATTCGCATCCCATAACGCGACCAGTCTTCACGTTGATACGGTCAGCTGCTAACTAACTGAATGGCACAATTAGAAACTGCGCGAAACGTGACAAATGACAACTTTCACTCACTGCGCATGTCGTCTATGGTGTCCTCAAATCACAAATGAGGCAAACTCAAACGCAAATTTCCCTTACCAGAATCAAAACCCGCTTCGCTCCGCGAGACATCCTCCCCACCCAATGAGGAAATATCTCCTCATGATCGCTTTAACACTGAATTTATCACAAACAAATCACTCGTCGTATCCCTCAGCTGGGTAGATCACCGCGATCTTCGTAACTGGACGTCGATACTCAGCAGTTGGCGTTTTCACCTTCACATTGCGCACCTTACCATCCGGTCCCGGGTAGACTTGGATAACGCGGGCGATGGTCCATTTCCCTCGAACCGCGTTCGCGTCAGCCATCATCGCGACGTCGTCGACACGTATGTTGCGGCGATCGACGTGCCATTTCTGTCGCGGTGCTAACAACGGAAGAACGTCTCTCGTCCAGCGATGCCAGAATGTGTCGACAATTCGCTGAATGAATTCGACACGATGCCTCGGATTTCTCGTTTCCCGGAACGGCCCTTGAGCGACGTCGCTAGATGCACGCCCCAACAGCATATCATTAGGACATAGGTAGTTGCCGTCATCGGGTTCGGTCGGAATCCTGCCAATCGGTCGCTGATTCACAAGGTTGGCGACCTCCAGCAGGCACGTATACAGCTCGAACGGTGTCAAGATCTGCTCCCCAATTGCCCTCTTCAGAGCATACTTGCAGCTTTTAACCAGCGACTCTGCACTGCCATTCTGATGGGGGGCAGCGGGTGTCGTGAATGTCCATTCCGTGCCTTTCTCTGCACAGAATTCTCGTAGCTCCTCTTTAGACCAGCCTCTTACCATGTCTCGTAGTTCACGCTGTGCACCAATGAACTGAGTTCCATTGTCGCTTAGGATTTTCCCTGGCTGGCCCCTTATAGCGAAGAATCGTCGAAGCACTTGCAGGAATTCCATCGTGGAACAGTCTGCTGCAAGCTCAAGGTGGACGGCTCTTGAGTTTAAGCATGTGAACAGGACGCCGTAGTTTTTTGCAGTCTTGTTACGTCCTACCCTCACTTGGAAAGGACCAAAATAGTCACATGCCGTGTAGTGAAATGGCGGCGTATGTGGAGATAGCCTCTCGGTAGGCAGGTCTGCCATTTCCTGGGTCTCAGTCTTGTGGTCGAATGCTCGGCAAACTGTACATCTGAACTTAACTGTTTTTGCCAAATTATGCCCTTTCAAAATCCAGTATCTGCGTCGAGCCTTAGCAGTCGTTACAGCCACTCCATTGTGACCGCTCTCATGGAAATGCCGTGTAATCAGGGTAGATATCCAATGCCCGTATGGAAGTAGCACTGGATGCCTCATTTCAAATGACATTTCAGCCTTGTCTACTCTGCCCCCTACTCTGATTATGCCTGTTTCGTCTGTGTATGGGCTGAGGGTCTTTAATTCTCCCTTGACGACTCTGGCCTTCAATGACTGCTGGGCTTTCTGGATCAGGGAATTCTCTCCCTTCTGCAGGTCATCAGGTGTCAAAGTGCAATCTGTGTCTTTCTCACTCTCGTCAGTTTCTCCTTTGCACTTTGCTTTCAGCTTTCTCAGGAACCTCAGCACATATGACGTCACCCGGATCAATTTTCTCCAACTGGAGAATTTGGCACAGTCTATAACATCCTCATCTGGTTGTTGGGTGATGTTTAGAACTGACTGATCTTTTCTCATTTCCTTCTCCATTTCAGACATCTTTTCCTCTGCCTTGTCTTCTTCAGGCCAGTCTGACATAGGCTCACGAAGGAAGTCAGGTCCGTGCTGCCATCTGGCGGTCAGCTGATCTGCATCTAGTCCTCTCGACAGGTCATCTGCTACGTTAACTTCTCCGGGGATATGACGCCACTTACTCGGGTCAGTAGCAGTCTGGATTTCACCAACTCGGACAGCGACAAACATCTTGTAACTCCTGGCCTTACTCTTTATCCAAGATAGTGTTATCATGCTGTCAGTCATGAAGATAACATTGGCCAGCTCCATTGCCATCTCAGTTCTGATTGCTGTGTACAACCTGCTTGCAAGTACCGCTGCTTGTAGTTCAAGCCTTGGGATAGTCAACTGTTTCAGCGGTGCCACCCTAGACTTTGCTGTCACAAACCGCACCTCGTACCTCGCCTCGTCTACCTCCCATCTGAGATACGCACATGCTCCGAATGCCTCCATAGATGCATCACAAAAAATGCAAAGAGTTGGCTTGCCTCTGGCGTGAGCTGGTGTCAGACATCTCTCAAATCTGACATTTGTCAACTTTTCCATTTCACGGAACAGCTTTCTCCATTCTGTCTGACTCTCCTCGGGTAGTTCATCATCCCAGTTCAAGCCTTTCTCCCATAGCCTCTGCAGTCCGATCTTCGCTCGTATCACTATGGGGGTTGCAAATCCAATGGGATCGAAGATACGTGCAACTTGGCTAAGGATGCTCCTCTTTGTCATCTTGATTGCTTGAATTGCATCCTCATTCAGTTTGACTTTGTATGAGAATGTGTCTGAGTCATTTTCCCATACCACACCCAAGACTTTCTCATCAGTGATCGTCTTCAGTAATTTGGGCTTTTTGTCATTCCCATCATGTTCTCTGGAGAGCTCCTTGTTTGATCTCCATCCCTTTACTTTGAACCCTCCATCAGCCAGTACTTTATCGATGCTTCTGCTCAGCTCCTCTGCCTCTGTCACTGTCGGCACCGATGCACAGATGTCATCCATGTAAGTATCGTGCATGATGGTTGATGCTGCTTTCGGAAACATCTTAGCGCCTTCCTCCGCTGTCTTCCGCAATGCCGTCTGTGCCATAGCTGGGGATGGCTTATCACCGAAAGTGACAACTCTCATGATATAGACATCTGGCTGCTTATCCTGGTTCAAATTCCTCCACAGAAAGCGGTGGACGTGCTGGTCCCTTTCAGGTATCATCACTCTGTGGTACATCTTGGATATATCTGCGCAGAGTGCCACCTCGTGTTCCCTGAATCTCATCAGTACACCAAACAGTCTGTTCAGCAGATCGGGACCCTTCATCCAGTAGTCGTTAAGCGAGTGTCCCTGGTAGGAGGCGGATGAGTTGAATACGATTCGGATGGGGGTACTCTGCTTCTCCGGTCGAACGACCGCATGATGCGCAATGTAGTGCACTGGGCCTTCATACGATCGCACTTCATCCTTTGACAGCTTTCTGGCAAATTTCATTTCAACCATCTCCTGGATCTGTCTGTCATATGCGTCTGCATGGTTGGGATTTTTTGCCAGTTTCCTCTCAGTAGCATATAGCATTCTCTCAGCCTGGGCCTTGTTATCCGGCAGAAGATCCGGCTCCTTTTGCCATGGATAGGGAACGAGCCACTGCTTGCCGACCTTCTGACAGGAATCACTGATTAGCTTACTCTCATCCATTTCCTGTCTACTCAGTCCGTCTGGTTGGTACTGGCTGGGACTATGACAAACTCCCATCGACTCTGTTGTCCAAAAATCTTTCAAGTCCACAGCATCTGTAACCATCACATTCAAAACTGTGCTTTTGGCAGCCTGATGATCCGGGTCAGCTCCAAATACCACCCATCCCAGGGGGGTATGTCTGGCTACCAAATTTCCTTTCTGCCTGGTTTCTCCTGTGTGCAGCTTAGCATGATCAATTCCAACCAAGACATCAATCGATCCGCTGCTACGATGTAGACAGTTCTGTCCCAGGTTGAATGTCTTGCACAAGTCATCTGTCTGGACTTGTACTATGTCATCATTGATGGAATCCAGTCCGACAGCCGACACTCTGTACACTCTGTTGTCATCGAGAGATCGCAGTCTTAATCGGTAGATCTTCGTCTGGACCTCTTCAGTGACACAGCCAACTTTTGTGATGTTGATGGATATCGGCTTTCCCTTTAATCCTAGGTTTTCTGCAACTGATCGTCTGACAAGGCTAATTTGTGCACCAGAATCCAGTAGACAGTTAGCTGAGTAGCTCTGGTCCTTGGAACCCATCATAGTAACTGTCACAACAGGCAGAAGGGCTGTTTTCCCTGAAACACTTGCCACTATCTCACGGGCTATTTCTTTGTGCAGCAGAGGATGATGAAAGGATGTGCACTGTTCTCCGTTCAATTTCTCTGTGCACCTCTTCCGTCGCTTGCAAGTTTTCATGTTGTGATCCCTGCCTGCTCTCTTCAAGCAACTGTAGCATGCATGATTGTCTTTCATCATTTGGAACCTCTTGGGCTGACTCTTTGACAGAAGCTTCTTACACTGGTCTACCCAGTGATCAGATGATTTGCAAATCCAGCACTTGTGGTCCACCTGTTTGCCTGACTTATCCTCTTCAGCAATGTGACTAACTGAAGCACTGGATCGTTTGTCTTTCTGTTGAGTGGAAGACCGTGCATCTCGAAGAGGGGCTGATGCTCTTAATCTCATCTTCATTTCCCCACTCATCCAGGTTCGCAGTGCCTCAAAGGTAGCCTCCTGTCTATCCCTCTGTAGATAGCGGAACCAAACCTTGCGATCATTGCTGGTCATCTTTCTTTCCACCAGTGCCAGCATGTGGCTGTTATCCATATCTCCCGTTCTCCCCACTTCCTTCAGTGTGTTGTAACTTCTCATTACAATGTGCACAAGATCGCAGAATCTTGCATCATCTCCCTCTTTGAGTGGGGGGAACCGCTCCATTTCATCCACGATTACATCTGCTACGAGCCTTGGATCGCCGTATATGGAGTCCAGCAATGCCCATGCTTCATCATAGTCATTTCCTATCCCTCTGATTAGCTCCAAAGGCTTACCGTGTAATGCTGTACGAAGGATGGCCATCGCGTCCCGTTTACTGTATCGGTCTATCAAATGGTGAAAGTCCGATTTGAACGTAGAGTACACTCTCACGTCTCCGCTGAAATGTGGCAGTTTGGGCCGCTCTACCTGTACTCTGAATGCAGACTCTACTTGTGGACTGTTAGATTCATCTGGTCTTTCAGGTGAGGCTACATTGCTGCTATCATTTACAGCCGGTTGTGTCTCAGCTCTCTCAGATGCCTCACTTGCTTTTGCCTTGATGCAATCCTTCGCCTTTATCTGCATATCCATGAAGTTTGACTGACACTCTTCCAACCAAGTGCCCTCTTTGAGAAACTGCTCGTCATCCTCGATGATCTCACAGTAGGCTTCATGTTTCTCCTCTAAGTCCTTATACGCTAACTCCAGACTCTGTAAGGACTCGGTGACCTCGTCAAGATTCCTGTTGCTGTCCAGCAATTTCTGCAAGGCATTCAATAATCGGGTCAGCTTTGCCTTGGCAGTCCTCCTCTTGATCTTGAGGTCCTTCTCTTTCTGTTCTGCACTCATGACTGCATGCAGTGTTCCCTCTGTCTCCTATTCCAGGTCAGCTAGGAATCGAATTTGATGAATAGTCGAAGAATGGAACCCGAGTTTAGCCCAGCCGTGGATTGAGATAGTTAAGCCGTGAAGCTTGTTTATTCGATCTGTGAATAGATCAAAACCGTAAACAAAGAAAATATTAGCACCTTGTTGCTAATACACATGCAGTAACTTGGACATGTGAATCACATGTAATACTCAGGCATGCCTTGTACACTGAACTTGGACTTCTGAATCACATGTACATTATTCATGCACGTCTTGTACACTATACATTTGTATATGATTAAATCTTTGCATTGCCTGACATGCATATAGATTCAAAAACTTCTCTTGTTGTCACTGTCTCTTATTACCTTCATAGTATATTGTACGTGTATTGTACATGTACACTTCACCTGGATTTATACCTGTCACATATTGAAAAGCGACTAATAAATCACCATGTTTCTGTTACATAGGGAATATCAATTGAACATGCACATTTAATGCTTGGAGTTTGCTACTATACACTTGTATGCTAGATGTATGCTTGCTGTATGTGGGAGTTTGCTACTACAAAGTACACTTGTATGCCAACATTACAGATTCTTTCTGTCTTATTGAATGAGCTTTGTATAATATGTAATACACTGACTCATTGTGCTCATTTACTGTGTACACATGCAGATTAATCTGAGCACTTTATTTTGCACTCTTGCACTGTACTTAGCCGTGTTGTGCATATCCTGTCTAATTTGTACTTCTGCACAAACATGTAATTTTGTACAAATACAACATGTGTTATCACCCCTTTAACTCTCAGTGACTTTGCTTCATACACTTGCAGTCACAAATCATACGGATATGAAACAGAACTTACATTCAACTGTATGTGCAAGTCAAACCACCTGTACTTTAACTTATTCTTACATGTTATATGTCAAACCTCACTTGCATCTACACTCTGATTGTACTGTAGACACTCATAATCTCACTTTGAGCTCGGTAATTGATGCTGAATATACTCAATGTAACACCTTAACGAATCTACAACCTGCATTTCTGTATTCGCTTAGCACTATATTGTACACTCAACATTGTTACTTCCATACCATGGATTCTAGTTCCACTCCAGAAATGCAAATTAAACCTTACAGCACACCATTGAGTAGATTCTTACACTTTAAATTCCACTTTAGGCACTACAAACACTGTATGAACTGCTGTCATTAAGCACAGTTCTGTAATTACCTTGCAATTTGTCTTGCAATACAAACACCCACACTGATGCATGTCGATAAATCATACACAAAGAACCTATTAACGTGTGGTGACCTTTTCCCACTATCAACTCTATTCACCAACAACTTTGTCTCTTTGAACATTATCGACATTTATATAACACTAAATCTGTCTTAATGTCAATTTCTGTCACAACTGTATCTTCACACAACCACCACATCAGGTTGATGAAATGACACTACACATAGTTCATAAATTCCTGGCATTACATGCCTTGACATGAACGTGCATTACATGAACATGCACCAATGTTCACGTGCAATACCTGTGTAACCACGTACGTACCACGTTGCAACTCACCAGTACGCATGCAACAAATTCAACACTGTAACTGAGTTCAAATGAGTTCATAAGTTCGCTCAAGCATACTCTTATTTGCTTTCTTTCAGTTTTTAATGTTCATTTCACATTTTTGGGTATTTACTTACTCCTGTAGCGGGACTAAACTTGACTTGCATGAGTCTTCTGCAGAAACGGACGAGTCAGCATTCGCATCCCATAACGCGACCAGTCTTCACGTTGATACGGTCAGCTGCTAACTAACTGAATGGCACAATTAGAAACTGCGCGAAACGTGACAAATGACAACTTTCACTCACTGCGCATGTCGTCTATGGTGTCCTCAAATCACAAATGAGGCAAACTCAAACGCAAATTTCCCTTACCAGAATCAAAACCCGCTTCGCTCCGCGAGACAGTATATAAACCCACAGACTACAGTTTAAACCCTTTGAATTTCAAAATAGTTAGGGGATGGTAACTTTTTCCAGAAAAGCCAGGACTAAACAGATTATAAAGACTTCAATCATTTCAATATTGTTCTTCATGAACATAACTTCTCCAGTCACCCACTCATGTAAACTACATGTACCCAATGGCAACAGGCTATTTATAAGTAGAGGTCTATATGTAATTTATAAACAATCCTATCCCAACCATTACTGTCCATTTACTGCACTGAGAACTACATCCACAAACATGTCATAGAGTCTCACACATGTATGCGAAGAGATGTTTCGTAACACGTTACATTTTGTTTAATAAAAAATAGTCAAGTGGTCACTGCCAGCATGATAAAGTATGGAAAATAGTGTATAGTATCAAGATTGTGTTGCACCTTGCGTGCATCAGATCGGACATACAGATTAATATGAAAAGCTGTCTGAATGAAGTAATCAAATGTCAAAATTCCAAAACAGTACCCTGTGATCCAAGTCACACCACAGAAATGATAATCTGCAAGATGTTAGCTATTTTCAAATCCAATCACAAATTTATTGATTAATTACTTTCCTCCAAATAAGTATTGGAAATGAAAGCCAAAGAATTTGTTAAGAAATGGAAAGCTGAAAAAGTCAAGATTTTAGTATGGCAAAAACAAATGCCATGTGAGTAACAATGGAATGGATTCGTCAATGGGTTATAATGGACATGTAAAAGATTGTGTTTCGAAACTTTTACACTCAGATGATAGTGAGTCGAAAGTGTAAAAATCCAAAAAGTATTTTCCACAATTTACTCTGGATCATGCATAAAAGATATAACCTTAAATTCAAAAGTAATATATTTCTTAGTTAAGTGTATGCTTCCCTCTTGAATAACCATCTACTAAGTCCTTGAATCTTCGGGGCAGGAATAGTATTCAGTTCTTTAAAAAAAAAAAAGTGTATGTAACACTAAATAATCAAGTAATTGTTTGGTCTCCATTATCAAAGTCTAACCAGTCAAAAGAGTGATACAAATATGGTCACAACACTTCAACTTCTCTCAAGAGTAAAAATGAGTTATCCAACTTAAGAACATTGATGTATCCACAACTACTTGCTTTGTTGCACTACTGTTGCACGATGTGGGCATGCACGCAAGCTGGAAGTCACTTTCATTACTCACAATATCTAGCCTGTTCCATTGTTTCAAAAGGAAACCTACAAAATAAATGCTTTTCATACATTTAAACAACTATCCACACCTTGCTTGAGGAATCATTCAGTCTCATTCAGTCCAAACAGTTATTTGATAGACTTAGAATTACAAAATTGTAATCAAAACATTCCATTTACATGCTGTTAACATAAAATGAAGCCTCCGAAACATCTGGAAAATTAATTTTGTATGCCTTATGTTTTTATGAAAATCATGTATGTTATGTAGAAAGTGATGGGTAAATTGTGTCTTTTTTGGTTGATATCTTACACTGTTTAAACATATTTGTGGGGCAACATCCTCATCTGCTAATATTTTATTGCTGAATGAAAAGGTGAGTTATGTGTGACACGTCTGCACTGTTTATGAAAAATAGGTAAATCGTATAGTAAATCTATATTGGTGAGTAAACAAAGCAGCCAGAAAACTGAATGTGATTAAATATCTTTAGATATGTCATAAGCGATCATTGGGTGGGTGAATAATAAATCTAATTTGATTTTGTCCAGAGAAAATCACAAAAATGCAGTGTTAACATCCTTTTGAAGCCTCCGAAACCACTTTTTCTCTATAAAGTATATTAGCTCAAAAAATTATTGCAGTATGATAATGTTTTTATTATTTTTGTTGTCTGTCCATGTCTGTTTGATGATTTCATGGCATAATTTGGGGCAGACACTCAAAGAATTTATCAGAAATGTCAAATTAGATGTTTTTGCTGTTTCGGAGGCTTCAGTGCGTCTCGGAGGCTTCACGTGTTAACGGAAAATTTGTATTGTCTCCTATTTTCAGAGAGTTTGGCGGATCTTAACTATTTTTGGTCTATTAGGTTAGGGCCCCATATCCTACATTTTGACATATAGATTAGGTCGCTTCTCTTATCTATATTCATATTATTTGACTAAACACTTTGTTTCGGAGGCTTCAAAACTGCTAACGGAAATTTCACTTGATGGAATAAAATTATCACGAAATTTCAAATAGCCCAAGAATCAAGTAAACTTTGATGTAAGTCTAAAGTTTAGCTGTACCTTACTATTTTCAACATAAAAGAAAGTAACCAAAACACATCCACTGATCATTACTGTCCGTCAAAGTTTGTAAACAATTGTTAACGGAAAATGAAGCCTCCGAAACCTCAAATTTGAAGTCATACAAGTGTAGTATTCTAAAATAAAGGGCCAGATACAAACCAAACTAATTTGGTCATTTCAATTGATCATACAACTATGCTTTTAACATAAAAAATTAGATCTCTGCAGTTGCTGTAGAAAATTATTAACATTTCAAAAATGTTATATAAATTTCAATGCAACAAAATAGTCATTTTGTGACTGTCAAAACAAAACGCATCAATACCTGGACCTGATTATGCTACCCAAGGTGGCTACTCATAAGGTGACTCACATGGGAAAAAATCTTTGAGATCTGTAAATCTATGTGTTCAGGGTGGGCCAAAAGGCTAAAAATTGAAAGTTACACCCTTTACCGTAAAACTGACCATACATGATAATTATGAACAGGAAGATTCGTTTATATTGATCTTAGAATTCTTTCATTGCAAAGTCCTATTTTGTGGTATCTAGGATGTATTTGCAGGCCTTGATATACCAGTAAAAAGGAAAAGAAAAACAATTATATTACTTCAAGCAGGGAATAAACCATTAATGCCCTTTTGACCAAAAAAGCATAATGTTTCTTCTTCACAGAAAAAATATTAAATGTGTAACACTATTCATTTAAATCAATTGATGATGGAGATCATTTTTTTTTTATTTGTGGCCCTAACAATGCCTTAAAAGAAAAGGAGTACAATAAAGAAAAGAAGAAGAAATATATCACAGTAGATTTCATACATATTTATAAATGCATAATTGAGTTGTGTGTACCCCATGACCGGAAAGATATATATATATATATATATATTTTTTTTTTTTTTTCACACACAAAAATATTTCTGTTTTGTGTAGTACTGCAGGGTATTATGGGTGGGGCACTCTAGACAGAAACTTTCATGTTCATTAAAAAAAACCCAAAAAACAAAACAAAAAAACAAAACATTAGTTATGTCAATATTTATACTTGGAACTGCTGAATCTAAATGGCTCTGTGCAATCATAACTGCTGAATAAGCATTCAATCTTCAGACAAATGTCAAGAAATATCCTCTGGTGCATTTACATTATTTTTGCTCAACTGTGCTATGGCATGGGGGGGGGGGGGGAGCTTGCCCCCTAAGGGCCCCACCCCATTTGTGTCTTTAGATTTTGTTTTGATTTGTTGCTAAGTAAATGCCTGGGATTGTTACTGGTATACTGCAGCAGTATGATAAACTGTTAAATAAATTAGTTCTCTGTAAACCCCATAGCAAAAGTATGTGTAACATCAGTTACTGACATGTACCTTTAAGTTTTCATAGAACACAAAGAAAATGGACTAATGTTTCATTTCATTTGGGTATTTGTAATTGATGAACCAAGGTATGATTCCATATCAAACAAATCACTCTGAAAGGTCAGAATTATAAAATATCACAAAACTATTCCCAATCATGATTTTGCATGTGTAAATCCATGACAAATGAAAGCGTCATACCGTCATGCCTTCACTGAAATTGGCATGGTGCTAAAAGGAAATATCTAAAGTGTACATTATTTTGCACACCTGTTCCTAAGAACCTAGGTATATTGCCATATCGTCGGTTGAGAATGATAAGGGCGTTAAGTTGTCACAAAACCCATAGTGTTCAAGATAACTTAACGCCCTTCTCATTCTCAACAGACGATATTAAACACATAAAGGGTAGAAGTCAGGGACATGAGATATTTCCATTTAAATCTACACCATAATTTCCCCATGTCCTTTTTCCGTAACGTCAGTTACCGACACATTTTCACTTGCTCTGTGGTAAGAAATGCAGTTTGAGAGAAAAACTTTCCACCCATTTCTTCATTCTCATGAACTCATTCATCAATGCTAATTACAAGCCCCAGGTGCTTTCATTCACAAAACTACAACATAAACAATTTCGTGAAAATCCTTCCACGTAACGTCAGTTACCGTGGAATTGCCCTTATGCTGAAATTGTGAGCATGCTATATTAACATATTCTTTAGATGAGAACTGCCAACTTTCAAAGCAATAGCATCATCTTCTCAAAAGTTAGTAGAGTTGAAAGTGAAGAGTATGGAGAGAGTCTTTTTGTGAAATGAAAAGGGGACTCTAACCCTTGAATGGCACAAATCTCCTGCCTAGCTCAGGGTAGCCTTTTGTCAAGGCCCTCTCGCTGTACTGTATGGTGAAGAGAGCCCAGCTGAGTGGGGTTGCTGGCGCGCTCGGCTGGGCTCCCTTTGCTCGCCCATTACAGCGAGAGGGCCTTGACAAAAGGCTAAGCTCAGGGCTGCACATTAACCTGTTTTTGTTGTTGTTGTTGTTTTTTTTTCTTTCTACTGGTCTGACCTGTCTATCGTTCAAGTAGGTACCCAGTTTTCCCATTCTTTATTGGTCAACTCCTGAAAAAGTTACTGGTCCAACAGTGATTTTTACTGGTCAAGGACCTTTGGATCAGTACTCTGATCTTTTCGTCTCTGAAGTGTCCTTGTCTAACCTCGGTCATGACATACCAATAATTTGATCATTCTGCCTGGTTTGGAATATTAATCTCCATGCACTCTCAAAATTAAAGGAGATAATGGGATTGAAGGAGTTTTTGTCTTGATTGAACATGTCACACATTTATATACCAGCATTTTTATCTGTGCAACGTGGGAGTAAGAATGGCTGGGTTAATTCAGAAGCCATTCCGACATTGTACAATGTACTAGTGATATTGTATGGGAGGAACTCCAGACAAGGGCTATTGCACAATATTTTGTTAAGGTGACCCAACACTGCTGTTGAGGGTTATGGTATCAAGGGAACAGGATGCTACTGATATCAAAGTAAGCTACATTGTAATGGGACATGAGTCGGGAATTCCCGTCTCATATCTGCTCTTTCAAATTTTCATCAAAGGAAAAGAAAACAAATAGTTGGCAAAAGGTCAAGAATTTCATGAAACAAACAGTGTTCTGTCAAATAGAAAAAAATCATGAAGGAAATAACATGGAGAAATACAAACTTTCGTTTATAGCATGCGGATGCGAACCAACAGAATGGACAGCAGCCCTAATAATGTTTAGTCCTCGCCATCCACCGAACATGAGATATATTTTTTCTTTCTCCACATAATCCCCTGTATCTCCAATCATGTGATTGACAGCTACAGTTGGAGAATGTGAATGAAAGAAAAAAAAAAGTGCCCAGACAACCATTTCAACTTGAGATGGACATTGTACAGGACACAAGTGGTAGAGAAGATTGAGGAAGAAAGGTTTATGGTAAACACCATGTGTATAGTACACTGCATGTGAATGAGGTGAGCAAAAATGTTTTTGCTTGCTTCATTTTGTCATACATCGTTTGGAATTTCTCATCTTCTGCACCTCTTTCTCTTGATGATTTTCCAACCTTCTCCTCCCCCTCACTCTCTTCTGGTTCATCCTTCTCCTCCCACCAACTTCCAAACTCTTTACCTGATTCTCACTCTAGATTCTTCCTACTTACGGTCCCTGTCTCCTATTCTCCCCGTCCACTTATTACTGAATGGAGAAATATGTGTACATCACATTCATATCGGGATCAGAGTCAATATATTTACTTCTCTTTGAATTCACGAACAGCACCTGACTTGCAGAATTCGCGAAAATAAAAACCTTGCAAAATATTTGGTATTTTATACAGTATTTGCCTTCCTTACAATCTCCCTGTGTTGCTTCCCTCCACTCTCCTCTGTGAGGGTCTTTTTACCAGACAAGTATTTTCAGGGACTACATGTACATATTACGTTAATTACTGCAAACTTCTCTCTCTCACTTACATCACCTCGCAAAATTTCAAACAACACATTTATCAGAATTGAAGAAAAATGGCAGAGAACGGTGTGAGCTCACTGAAAAAATAGGAGTAGAAATAAACACAAAAGAGTGTATATTTGATGCCTGGATTAATTAGCCACTTATGGAAATGAGGGAAGAGAGACACAGGAACCAAGCACTTGATATTCTAGAAAGAGAAAGTGAAACGTTTTAGCCTGTTTCCTTGTACCAATACAATTGTCTGAAGGTCAGAGAACTTTGATTATGACAGTATTTTACAAGAAAAATGAATGATTTCGGTTCTGTGAAAATCAGACCTGTAAAAAAACCTTACAATTTGGATTCTTTTATCTTCTTTTAAGAAACGGTATCATACATTTGGGGTTATGATGTGAATGCAACTTTAAACTCCTATTGAAGCAGATGTGAAAAAAAAAAGACTCTAACTGTGCAATAAATTTTTGTAACTTTCTCACCTTTAATGTCGAAATTCAGCTCTTGCTGTTTTATTCATGTAATTTGACAGGTGTGATGAGGTTGAACTGCTGATGTTCTTTGTCACAGAGTAGAAACATTTAGAGGGGAATGAAACTCAAATGTATGCTGATTGAGTAGAATCAGTAGAATACACCAATAAAACTTAATGAGAAAAATTGAACAATCCATTCAACAGAATGATGAAACTGGTGGATTAGAAGACTACTACAGATCATGACATCTCATATGCACTATGATGTAAAAAAGAAAATTCAAACTATGTTCACTTTTCTAGTATATAAGAGCAAACCTACTACTTCTTTTAGAAAGCAGGGAGAAAGTATTACACTCACCATATGTCAGTATCAAGGGAATGTGTTTTTCAATTTGAATTATTCTGTGGAATTTTCTATATGTTTTCTTTATATCTGTAGTGCACGTCATGATCTGTGGTAGTATTGTGATCCTGCGGTCTCATCACCAGAATTTAAAATTTTTGCAAAAATCAACCTGTGATGTCTATAATGTCTCTGCAAACCTCCAAAGATAAAGAAAGGCAAAAAAATAATGGAGGAAAATGAAGAATCTTCTGACAAATCCGTATTCAAAAGACATATTAGAGAAGAAGCAATGGTAACCAGGATGGTATTTAAAATTTAATTGGAAATTAAGAAAATTTGAATAATGTTTTAGTCTTGAATTTGTCTCATGAATTCTTAAATTCCATGATTAAAAATTAAATAAAAAAAAAAATCTTTCCATTTTACACTGTATCACCTTTGCGGCTTACTCCCTTTGTCATTTAAAAGGGAAGGCTAGTAACTGATCAGTGGGAATCAGTGGAAATGCTGGGAGATGATTGTTCCAATCCTTATGGGATTCATTCTAGAGTTCATTGTATATCTATTGTTGTGTGAAAATGATTTGCTTCAGAACGGTCTCATATTCAAGTAATGTGCAGACTAATGCTCCGTCACTGACCAGGGACGCTAACCTGGAAGCATTAAACTGCACATTACTTGAATATGAGACCATTCTGAAGCAAATAATTTTCACACAACAATAGATATACAATGAACTCTTGAATGAATCCCATAAGGATTGGAACAATCATCTCCCAGCATTTCCACTGATTCCCACTGATCAGTTACTAGCCTTCGCCTTTAAAGTTTGAGCTGACACAAAATTCTCATGTTCTCCCTGTAGTTTCCCCACTATGTTTTTATCATGATAATATAGAGAGAGACAATGTAGCAAAAACTTATTTCTGCTATTTCATTCATGTCTCCCATTGCGTAAATTGTTCTTTGTTATCATTGCTATCTTGAATGGCATTTCCAATGAATGTCGAATTGTCAATTTATGCAATTTTTGTCCCCGCCGAACGAGTTCGAGCAGGGGACTATGAAACGGGCTCCGTACGTGTGTGTGTCCGTGTGTCCGTGTGTCCGTCCGTGCGTCCGTGCGTCCGTGCGTCCGTGTGTCCGTCCGTGCGTCCGTCCGTGCGTCCGTGTGTGATCAAAATGTTCAAAATGCTACTCCTTCGCCATTTCTAACCCGATTTTGATTCTGTTTGCTTTATATGATAGCACTACATGGGAGCTTTGAAACTTCTATAAAGAATTTCAGTTGTGACCTTTGACCTTGACCTTTGACCTATATTGTACATTTTGCTTCAAAATGCTACTCCTTCGCCATTTCTAACCCGATTTTGATTCCGTTTGCTTTATATGATGGCACTAGGTGAGGGCTTCAAAACTTCTACACAGAATTTTGACCTTTGACTTCTTTGACCTTTGACCTTGATTTTTTGCCTATATTGTACATTGGCTACAAAATGCTACTCCTTCGCCGTTTCTAACCCGATTTCGATTCCGTTTGCTTTATATGATGGCACTAGGTGAGGGCTTCAAAACTTCTACACAGAATTTTGACCTTTGACTTCTTTGACCTTTGACCTTGATTTTTGACCTAAATTGTACATTTTGCTACAAAATGCTACTCCTTCGCCATTTGTAACCCGATTTCAATTCCGTTTGCTTTAAGTGATGGCACTTGGTGAGGGCTTCAAAACTTCTACACAGAATTTCGACCTTTGACTTCTTTGACCTCTGACCTTGATTTTTGACCTGTATTGTACATTTTGCTATTAAATGCTACTCCTTCGCCATTTCTAACCCGATTTCGATTCCGTTTGCTTTATGTGATGGCACTAGGTGAGGGCTTCAAAACTTCTACACAGAATTTTGTCCTTTGACTTCTTTGACCTTTGACCTTGATTTTTTACCTATATTGTACATTGGCTACAAAATGCTACTCCTTCGCCATTTCTAACCCGATTTCGATTCCGTTTGCTTTATGTGATGGCACTAGGTGAGGGCTTCAAAACTTCTACATAGAATTTTGACCTTTGACTTCTTTGACCTTTGACCTTGATCTTTTTACCTATATTGTACATTTTGCTACTAAATGCTACTTCCGGCGGGGACATATATTACGCACCGCGTAATTTCTACTTTTCCTTGTTACTATGGTGCCTTGGAGGACAAAAATGAATATACATGTATGTTCACTCAGCCGAATGCATAAACTTTCAATTTATGTATAAACCTGCCAGGTTAATAGCCACTTAAATAACCTTTAATATGGTTTATAACACAATGATTTTTATCCAAATTTTCTATGAAAAAATATGAATAAGAAAAGTGTTTACTTTCTTTTTTTCTTTTGTTGTTGTTGCTGAGTGTAGGTACATGTAGCAGTACTTGTGAACTATTGTTCTGTCACTTTCAGGTCTCAATCCATAGGCGAGGTCACACTATGGGAAACTACGCAAAGTCTCACTACAGGGTATTTTGCTTTGCGTAGTTTGGGCAGTGTGACCACAAACTTCTCAAGAATTAACAAATTACTAGCAGAATTTCTCATGAAACTTCCTGCATGCACAAAATTGGGAAGTTTCTCACTTCTCGCAAAACCACACACAGTTTTGTGTACTGTGACCGCGACGGTGTGCGACTGAAACTAAGGGAAGTTTGTGGTGTAATAGTCTATCCATCCATGATATTTGCACACATTGTGCATTCTTTTCTACGCTGTTGTGTGTTTGCATCTTTTCCTGTTAGAGACCGAAATTACAGGTATCACTGAACGAGTTCTGCATAATGTGCAGTTTTGTCTGTAGTGTGACCACACATGCTCAAACCTTTGGAAGTTATCGGAAAGTAAACTACACATAATTTTGCTTAGTGTGACAGCATCTTATGAGAGCTTTGATAGACTACAATAAAGGCAGAAGTAGTTGAAGTATCAGCAGTAGTCCTTACACATAGGCCTGTGTAAACAACACTGTTTTCCATAGTTGTGTTTTCTTTATCATTATATGCACTTGCCTCTTCACGCCATTTGGCAGTAGGCCACATTAGGAAGTGCAACAGTTTGAAAGTGTTGACAGTGTGCATGTGGTGAAATTCACATTTTTTGTTCCCTCAAAACAGGATGAAGAAAACCTTTTAATGCCCAGGGCATTAAATGGTTCCACTTATGACATCTTCTAGTTTTACAGTAGGCTGGAAATGGTGCAGTTAACAATGCCAAGTTTGTCGAGGCAGACCGCAAACTGAAGTGGATTAGATTTTAAACCAGTTTTCAATCTTCCCTTTTCATGAAGTCTCAACAAATGATTTCATTGAATATATATTTTTTAGCTTATCTGAGCAAAAATTCAACTACAATGATCCACAAATGAACCACACCACATACAGTGTGTTTTTGTGGATGCTTTTTGAAATTTTGAAAATAAATGATGGACAATCAACAACATGCCCTTTTTAAATGCAAAGTATGTTAATTGAAGTATTTACAGTTCAGCCAGCGATCAAGTTCCCCCTAGATCGCGATCACGGGCGATCAGTGATCGCATACGTGATCATTGATTGTATGCAGTTCGGCATACAATCAATTGATTGCGACATATGAATGCAATGTGTGCTTCATTAATGAATTTGTACATACAATGAAAATATTATGCTCTCTTGCACTAGTTTCTGTACAGCAAAGTGGGATATAATGTAGTTGCATCAACCTGTTGCTCCTATATGAATCCCCCACACAACTTTGTATACTCAACACTCAGTTCCTATGGCTCCAGCAGCTATAAGAGCAATGGGGTAAAAGAAGAACCCTTGATGGAAACAAGTTTCTGACCTTGTAGATATAGCTAGCACTGTCTGAGTGAGGGTTAGTCAGAAACCATTCAACATTGCACCTACTGGGATGCAAAGATTGCAGGTTGTCCAGTGGCTGATAGTCATGCATCAAGTTTGTGCATGCTTGTCTCAGAAATGAATAATACAATGGGCAATGTATGTTACAAGCTTTTAATTCCAGCCATGACAGTACACATGTGATTACTTGTAAGTCATGGTTTTTGTTATCTGAAAAGTAGACCAAAAATTTTGAAGAAAAAAAAAATTCAAGTTGAATTGGATTGGTAGCAATTTCAGCTGATGAATAGTATGTGTATTTCAAAATGATATCCTGTGCACTTCTCTGGCAGAATTCTGATCAACACAAAAGTTTTTTTCAATTTTTTTTGTTAATGCCTCGGCCATCAAGTGGTGCCGGAGGCATTATGTTTTCGGGTTGTCCATCCGTCCGTCCGTCCGTCCGTACGTCCGTCCGTACGTCCGTCCGCATTCGTTTACGCGATAACTTCAGTAATATTGACTGGAATTTTACCAAACTTGGTCCAAGTATAAAGAATGATGGGGCAATTACTTCATTAGATTTTGAGTGAAATCGGCCAAAGGTCAAAGGTCAAAGGTGAAGGTCAAATCATAAAATTGTATCCGTTTACGCGATAACTCAAGACTGGATCAAGCAAATTTCACCAAACTTTGTCAGAGGATGATGTATGATGGGACAATTACTTGATTAGTTTTTGAGTGAAATTGGATAGAGGTCAAAGGTCAAAAAATCAAACTCAAATGCTAAAAATGTTGCTATTTTTCCCATATCCATGCAATGTCCTAAGGTATTTTCTTGAAACTTAGTGTAGACATGTACTAACTGCGTAAAGATTCTCCAGAGAGAGTTTCATGTCATAAGGTCAAAGGTCAAAAGGTCAAAGGTTAGGTGAGAATGTTACAATTTCACTTTCTTGCAAATGGTTCAATGTATCTTATAAAAGGGTCGGTCAGAAGTCAAGTAAAAATCCTCACTTTCCCAAATACAATGTACGTGTACCTGCACTCTTAGACAATTATAGCAAACCTACATTGTACATTACTAGATCAAGGAATGTGAACATTCAAGTTTTTTTTTTTTTTCATGTTTTATTGAATCAACAAAATCATGATATATACAAAATATTACAAATGATTAGACAAATTTATGGGCGAAATCAAGCATGAATGAAAAAAAAAGAATAAATAAATAACTAAATAAATGATAATAACAATAAATGCAGCTTATACGCCCCCCCCCCTCCGACAGGAAAAAAAAAAAAACAAATCCATAAGATTACCAGTCGCACTAATACATATATTTTCAAAATGATTTAAGAGATCGCATTCTGTCAGAGGGGAAGGGAGAGAGAGGTGGAGGAAAAAGAGTTGAGGCTTGGCGAAAAACAAACAAACAAACAAACAAACTTTAAAATCGAAAGAGAATCCGTCTAACAAACTTCTAGCTCCCACAGGGTCCGCAAACAATTAAACCAACAAAGTAACCATTGATCAGTCTCACAACTTCCCCGTCGGGGCCCGACTCCATCTTCATCTTAATATGACTTGCTTTTAACTTTGTTGTAGTTTGTATATTGTTTGAAACAAATAAACATACCCACACCCACCCATTCACACACACACGCACATACAATAAATAGACACACATACTCACGCTAACTCACATACACACTAACATACATACACACAGACAAACAGACACAGAGACACACACTGAAATATTAACACCAACTCTTTGTATTCCATGGAGCCGCCCCCGCTCTTGGGTAGGAGCGAGACAGATAAAACATCCCCTGGAGAGAAGTAAAACATGAAACCGGCGAAAATCGCGGAAACTCTCCCTGAAGTTTTACAAAACGTCATTTGAACAAGCCTCAACCCTGCTATGTATACAAAACAAAACACGTGTACAGCGTACATTTCAGCATAAAACTAATCACACAGTATGATACATGCACACAACGACGATTTAGATAACATGATACAACCTATACAGCGATGAACAATTATTAGTCACCTTATAACAATGGCAGTCCTCTTGAACTTTACAAACTCAGTTCTTAGAATACGTAAATATATACATATAAAAAACAATATGTCATTTAAGATTACTACACTTTTACAAGCAGTGAGGAAGAAAAGCAAAAACAACAACAACAAATATTCTTAATTAAGAAGTCATAAAGAGAACTTCCATTTCCTAAAATGAAGCGCTAACTTGTTTTTCTTTTTGGCAATACTATATTCTATCTCTTTATTACTTGCAATGTATACTTTATAGCCCTCAAAAGATGGTGATTTATTTTGGAACTTACATATATAAATATAATATTTAAGTAAAAGAAACAAAAATGTAAAAAATTTATCATTGTCAAAACCGAACATTTTTTCAAAAACAGTAGACTTCTCTTTAATAACCTTGATAGTTTTTTCCCAAACAGGCTTGACCACAGGACACTCAACGAACAAATGTATGTAAGTTTCTGGGGCAATATTGCAAAAAGCTACATTCAAGATGTTTCTGACAAACCTGTCATTTTAATATTTTGTCAGTCATCACACAATGTGAAGACATTGTACCATATACCTATTGGGAGAATCATGCATTATGGCGGAGGCATCAGTCGCCATAGCGACATTTCTAGTTTTTTAAAGCAGTTGTATAAAAATGCATTGCAAATTGTGGTGAGATGCCAGGAAAACCACTTCCTGCTCCATGGTCAATTTTTTATGCCTCCCCCACTAGTGGTGCCGGAGGCATTATGTTTTCGGGTTGTCCGTCTGTCTGTCCGTATGTCCGTACGTACGTCTGTACGTACGTACGTCTGCATTCGTTTACGAGATAACTTGAGTAATATTTATTGGAATTTACCAAACTTGGTCCAAGTATAAAGTACGATGGGGCAATTACTTGATTACATTTTGGGTGAAATCGGCCGAAGGCCAAAGGTCATAGGTCAAGGTCAAATCATGAAATTGTATCCGTTTACGCGATAACTCAAGACTGGATCAAGCAAATTCAACCAAACTTGGTCTGAGGATGATGTATGATGGTACAATTACTTGATTAATTTTTGAGTGAAATTGGTCAGAGGTCAAAGGTCAAAGATCAAGGTCAAATCCTAAAATGTGTCTGTTTACGTGATAACTCAAAACTGGATGAAGCAGCTTTCACCAAACTTGGTCCAAGGTCGAGGTATGATTTAGCAATTAGTTGAGTAGATTTTAGTGACATTGGCAAGAGGTCAAAGGTCAAAAGGTCAAGGTCAAATGCTAAAAATGTTGCTTTTTCCTCCATATCCATGCAATGCCCAAAGGTATTTTCTTGAAACTTAGTGTAGATATGTACTACTGCCTAAAGATTCTCCAGAGAGAGTTTCATGTCATACGGTCAAAGGTCAAAAGGTCAACGGTTAGGTGAAAACGTCATAATTTCACTTTTCTCGCAAATGGTTCAATGTATCTTCGTGGAACTTGGTACATATGCATATACTGACTGGCAGGGATTATCTAGGGAATTTAGGGGTCATGGGTCAATAGTCAGGGGTCAAAGGTATAGGTCAGCTCCTCAAAATTTTACTATTTCCCTCATATACTAGATGCAATGCTTGCATTATTATTTTTAAAACTTAATATACATGTATTACCGTATTGAGATTCTCTTGGAAATTTTTAGCCAGAAGGTCAAAGGTTAAGGGTCAAAGGCCAGGTTTAAATAAAAAAAAAAACAAGTCTATTTTATACTGTAATTACACTCTTTCTTCATACCTTGAAAATTACTCAATGCATTTAACTTATAAAAGGGTCGGTCAGGAGTCAAGTAAAAATCCTCAATTCCCCAAATACTTGTACCTGCACTCTTAGACAATTATAGCAAACCTAGTTCAAGGGAAGTGAACATTAAAGATATTTCTGACAAACCTGTCATTTCAGTATTTTGGCAGTTATGTGAAACTGTCATCACACATTGTGAAGACATTGATGTACACCTATTGGGAGAATTATGCATTATGGCGGAGGCATCAGTCGCCATAGCGACATTTCTAGTTTACAAGTAAAGTCAAATGAAAAGTAGAAGTGTTACACTGTATGCCAAGTTTCAAAAAACGGTCTTTACTTTGTTGCACAGACATGCAAATCACAATTCTTTCACTTAATTGTCTGTTGATGATACATACAACCAATAGTTTTTATTTTACTGTCGTTTCCACCTTCAAATGCATTGTGGCTATTGTAACTTGATGCAATATGTTACAAGTCATACTTTTGCATGTGGTTTGAAATTAATGTGGAAGTTTAGTCGAGTATGTCTTTAGGTGGATGTTGGACTTGTGAGGTGATTTCATCGTGGCATCTATTAATGCACAAAGTTGTGTGGTTGTGACCACAATATTAAACTTCAAAATCTCTCACCATTCTTATACACCTTTGAATTTAATGAAATCTTATTCCCTCATCTACTCATTTAATAACATTGGATGTTAGGTGACAGATTTATGAATGTTATGTTAGGTGACAGATATATGAATGATGTGTACATTTCTTTGTCTTTCAGTGGCATTGCCAGACCTGACGGTGGTCACCAATTATCCTCGAGTGGACGCCAGCAATGCTGCTGATCTGACCATTTCTGTTGTCCGCGGAGATTACTTAGTGGATGGCGACCAGTATGATGTTAAGTTCAGCAGGCCGTTCAAGGTTTCCAGTCAGAAAAAAAGTTTGCCACAATCCAGCTTCAAGACCACTGAAGGTCAAGCAGTCGAAACACTGCATTTCAACGAGTCCACTCCAACGGAGGTCGTTGGAGTTTACAACGTGAGAGTGACTTGGAATGGACTTGAAACAACTTTCACCAGCATCGTGATGCTCTCAGAAGGTACATGAAGACATCAACCATGCAACCTCTGATGATTCATTAGAGAATCCAGATTAAATCCAGCCCAAATATAAGTTTATAGTCTGATAAGAAAGAGTAAAATATGAGTTCAGTGGTAAAATTTTAATCAAAATCAGGTGAAAAATAAGGAAGTTATGAAGTTGAAGTTGAAGTTTCGCTAATTTTTCAGGAAACAGTTCTTGGACAGTCAATGTGAATATGCAAATGGCAAAGTGAGCAAGTCATCCCCTCACAACTTGCCATAAGTTTGTACATAAAATTTTGAAATTTCCATCTTTTTCATTCAAACGCAATTATGTCGAAGCTCAAATCATGGTATGCAGAACTGTGTGTAACTGATCACTATTCTGAAGCTATTCAACCAGGAATAGCATAATGTTGTAGACTACAGTGACAGAAACATTGAATTTTTGTCATTTTTTGTACACAATCAGTGGAAAATTGTGAGGTTATGACATGGTTAGCTCACTGATTTGCATATTTATATCAACTGTACAAGAACTGTTAATTGCAGAAAATAGCAAAACTTCAAAATGTCATAACTTCCTGATTTTTCATCCGATTTCAGTCAAATTTTTACCATTGAATATGTAATACTTTACTCTTAATTCTTTATCAGCCTAACTTATATGTGGACTAGATTTCCCCTTTAAGTGTCCCATTTAAGGGAGACCTTGAGATGATTTTCAGACCTTTACATTTGATCAACTATAAATTGGTTATAATTTGTAGAGTTTCAGCACTAGTGATTGGGATGAGGAACTTTAATGTTTTCAAAATCTATGAAAAAATCACAATGAACAAGGATGATGACAGGGCAGCTTGACCGTAATAATGCATGAATGGGGGCTCAAGGAAGCAGTAAAAAAAAAAAGAGGAAAATATGCATGCATTTAATTTCTTCATAGGTCAATGTCTCTCATATCTCTCAACAATTAACAGGATCCATGTTATGAAGACAATTTCAATTTTCTTGATATGTGACTCATGTTTGCCGGCATATTAGTTGTATATGATAGTGCCTGTTTTTGAAAACAATATCTGAAATGTGTATTGAATCATGACAGTCAGCATGTACAGCTGTACCCTAGCATAATCTTTTTTCACCAGCACAACGACTATAGTGAGAATCTATTTGCTTTATAGCTCAAAACATTTCATCTGTTCAAAATTACAGCTGTACATCATATCGTCCATGATGCAGATCCTTACAAAGTTTTACATAAATGTACAAGCTAATGTAAGATTGTTCTTGTATAGCATACATAACCTCATTTATACAGACTCATACCTGCATCTGTCATCTGCAAGAAGTCTTGAAAAGGACATAAAATATTTCCAATTTATCTGTATTTGTTCACATACCAAATTTGCCTGGCTCATGGAGTAGAGACCTTGTGAATAGATTTGTTATATTTGGATGATTTTGAAGTACATGCCAATACAATGTATAGCCTCTTCTTTGGGCACTCAAAATTGATAAGTTTCTACAACTTTCTTTTTATGTCTCGTGAAGTATAAGGCTGTATTAAAACATGAAACTAACATTTGTTCTCATTTTGAATGAGAATGCTCCTTGAGCAATGAAGATGCCTTCCGCCACATCGTGTAGGTGGCTTGCTGATGTCATCAGGGAGTATGTACATTCTATCATTGAAATGTATTTCTTTTTCCTGTCAACCATATGGCAATTAGTTTGATCAATGTTATTTTTCATTACTTACCATCAAGGTGAAAGGCCACTGAGACCAATTGATGAAAAAAGTGCATGGGAATATGCTTTAATTTTTGCCTATTAAATGCATTCCTCAAGTATACAACATTACAAAGCCAGCACATCATTGAGGATTCTACTGCTGAGTTCCTTGTTTCACGTCTGATCTGTATTTAAGTTCTTCTATTTTCTTTCTAATTGCCTTTTGACGCCTAGCAACGGTTGAACCCGACAGAACTTTCGTCACTGTCAGTAAAGGAGACAATGTAACACTTGCAGTTAATGTGGCAGATGCTTCTGCTGGAATTCTCCAGACTGGCTATCTCCAGTGGCGTTTCAACAAGGTGTTGCAACCACAGTTTCTTGACCACACACATGCAGTACTGTCAAATGTGTCTGAGGAGAACAGCGGGGTGTATGAGTGCCATCTGAAGAACAGCAGGGGAAGTGGGACACACGCCATCATGTACCTCAATGTCAGCAGTGAGTGCCTGAATTTTTTTTTGAGATTGAAACCTTTCAGAACCACAAGACTCTCAGGGTGGCACACAAGGGGCTTGCATATGTTGCTGCAACATCCTTAAAAGCCAGCAACATGTTGCAGTATGGATTGTCCTCGAGAATTGGCGACATGCTCTAAATAAAATGCAGTCATGGTTGTGAAAACAGGTGCAAAACTTGAGAAACATCAAACTATGTATGCTTGGAAAATTTATGCGCAAAACATGAGACAGAACATTGAAGACAAGCAGCATAGTGAGAAATAGTCAATTTTTAAAGTCGCAAAATGTTACATGCTACGCGTTGGTACAGTGGACTCCTATTATAGCGAAGTCCTTGGGACCAGCAGTTTTCTGTCTATAAAATTTTGTTATAACCGAATAAATAAACAATAAGAAATATAGCACAGATATTGTTGCAACCTGAATTTCTGCTTCGTTGTAACCAGAGTTTTGTTATAAAGGGAGTGCACTGTAATGTGTTCTTCATGCACCTACAATTTCTGCAATACTCTCACATTTAGAGCTGAAAACATGCTCAAATTTCAAGTTGTTGACCACCCTGACTATGGGGATCTTCAGAGGGGGTACAGCCAGGCAGGAGATTTTGGCCACCAACCCAATGCAATTGACTTGTACATTTTGTATTCATGTGTTGAAGTGATTTTCATGATGTACCATGACACAGCTCTCCTCCAAAGAAGACAAAGCTTGCAGAACTTTCATTTGATTTTATAATCAGCCTTTTGAACCCTCTTTAACCGGAGAAAGTGGTAACTTGCAAGATGTCTGTTCTTATTCCATTTGTATTTGAAGACATCTTTAGTCTTAGATGTGAAGAGTACAGTGCCGTACAGAGTGAGTTTAGTGTGTTGGTGGCTTTCAAAAGATGCAAGCAGAGTTTGTTACTATTGCAACATCAGTCTTTCATTAGAATGATAAACTGGCTGTCAAACTTATGATAGAAAATACGATATGAGAAAAACAGCATATTATAAATCCGTAAAGGGATGGTATGGTATTGTTTTGTTTTTAGACATTTTGAGGTGATGTAAAGAGCATAAAATTCTAAGGGGGAATTCAGAGTTTATTTGATAAAAACTGAATTTTTTTGAGGAGGAATTCAAAGTTTATTTGATAAAAACTGGTTTTAGAGATATCCAAAAACAGAGTAAAACAATGGTCCTAATAAAAGGTGGGTCCCACCTTTTCTTTAAAGATGGCTTTGTTTTGGATATCTCAACCATTTCAAAACCAATTTTCAGAGCTGACTAATAAACTTTTAATTCCTCTATACATTGTATGCTCTTTCATATTTCATTAGAGATTTCTCATTATCTCAGAAATTTATGAAAAAACGTTCGAAACCTGAAGTCCCATCTCAACCGAAACTGTACCTGTCCAACCCTATAAGAAATCTTATATAAATCAGTTTTGATATGAACAAATTGTGTCATGATGCTATTAAACTTCTAGTTTCCATGCCTAAAAAAATATTTCCTTCTCTCTGAGTATTTGACATGCATGAGCCATAGTGGAAAGCTGTCGACTCTGTAGATAGAGACAGATGAATTAGTCTGGGTGCCAAAGCGACTTTTTGGGCCTAACCTTGTTTTACCGTCCACCCAATGTTTTTTGATGGTTTTACCCTATTTCGGGGTTGCTGAATCCGAATCTGGATGATGCAACTCTTGCATCCTTGAGGGTTTTGAGATATTCAAGATGGCCGCCAAAATGGCCGCCCGAACTGGAAATTCCCACGTATTTCCTTCTAAATGGTGATAGATTGAAAACAATTGACGGTTTTACCCTATTTCGGGGGTGCTGAATCCGAATCTGGATGATGCAACTCTTGCATCCTTGAGGGTTTTGAGATATTCAAGATGGCCGCCAAAATGGACGCCCGAACTGGAAATTCCCACGTATTTCCTTCTAAATGGTGATAGATTGAAAACAATTGACGGTTTTACCCTATTTCGAGGGTGCTGAATCCGAATCTGGATGATGCAACTCTTGCATCCGTGAGGGTTTTTAGATATTCAAGATGGCCGCCAAAATGGCCGCCAAAACCGAAAATTCCCACGTATTTCCTTCTAAATGATGTGAAATTGAAAATAATTGATAATTCTATCCTATTTGGAAGGTGCTGAATCCGAATATGGATGATGCAACTCATGCATCCATGAAGTTTTTGAGATATTCAAGATGGCCGCCAAAATGGCTGCACCAATTAAAACCAGAAATTCCCATGTATTTCCTTCTATATGGTGAGAAATTGAAAATAATTGATGGTTTTACACTATTTCGAGGGTGCTGAATCGAAACTGGATGATGCAACTCTTGCATCCATGAAGTTTTTGAGATATTCAAGATGGCCGCCAAAATGGCCGCCAATTAAAAACGGGCATTCCCACGTATTTCCTTCTAAATGGTGAGATATGGAAAACAATTGATGGTTTTGCCCTATTTCGAGGGTGCTGAAATCGAATCTGGATGAAGCAACTCTTGCATCCATGAAGTTTTTGAGATATTCAAGATGGCCGCCAAAATGGCCGCCAAATAAAACCGGAATTTCCCATGCATTTCCTTCTTAATGGTGAGATATGGAAAACATATCATATTGTGATAGTGATGTAGAGAAGTGTACTGAAATTACCCAATATAACCTGTCTTAATCCATGAGCAGTTTTAATCTCTTCATCCATGAACACTCAAATTGGTTATTTGGTTTATATTGATGGTCTTGATGACATTGTTGAAGACACGAGTGGGACATTTTTATAGTTATGCTTCAATTTTTTTTTTCAATTATGATGTAACATTATATATGTGTATATGTATAATATGTATACGTATATATAATATATTACAAACACACACGAGGGGACGGTCATATCACAGGAAACGCGAAAAAAAAAAATTGAGTAAAAAAACAAACGACAACATGGAAGGTAATAATTTAAGTATAAGAAAGTGTTAAGGAGTTTCTGTTCATACAGGACATTTTAGATGTCCCAAAACCTTCAAAGACCTTCGGGCACCCTCGTAATAGGGTAAGACCATCAATTTATTTTAAAACTTTTACCATTAAGAAAAAATATATTAACATTGGAATTCTGCCACTTACTTTGGCTGTCATCTTGGTCGTCTAAAAACCCTAAAGAATGGATGAATTTCAACAACCAAGTTTCGAGGGTACTGAATAGGGTCTAAAATTTTTCAATTTTTGACAGTTATATTGGCGGTCATCTTGGACATCTCAAAAACCCTTAAAAAGAATACGAAAGTTGCATCAACCAGGTTCGGACTCAGCACCCTCGAAATAGAGTAAAACCGCCAATTGTTTTCAATTTTACACCATTTAGAAGGTAACAGAGGGCTTACATGGAAAATTTCGTTTTTAACGGCCATTTAGGGGCCATTCTGGCGGCCATCTTTATTATCTCAAAACCCTCAAGGAAGCAAGAGCTGTATCCTGGAGCTTCAAATTCAGCAAACTCAAAATAGTGTAAAACCACCAACTGTTATATATTTTACACCATTTAGAAGGAAATACAAAGGGGTCTACATATGAATTTCCGTTTTGGGCGGTCATTTTTGGCGACCATCTTTATCATCTCAAAACCCTTAAGGATGCAAGAGTTGTATCCTGAGCTTCGGATTCAGCATGCTCAAAATAAGATAAAAACCACCAATGGCTTTCAATATATGGGAACTTCCGTTTTGGGTGGCCATTCTGGCGGCCATATTGAATATCTCAAAATCTTCAACAATGCAGGAGTTGCATCATCCAGATTCTCATTCAGCACCTTCGAAATAGGGCAAAACCATCAATTGTTTTCAATTTCTCACCATTTAGAAGGAAATACGAGGGAATTTTCGGTTTTGGCGGCCATTTTGGCGGCCATATTGTCTATCTCAAAATCCTCAAGGAAGCAAGAGTTGCATCATCCAGATTCGGATTCAGCACCCTCGAAATAGGGTAAAACCATCAATTGTTTTCCATATCTCACCATTTAGAAGGAAATACGTGGGAAATTCCGGTTTTGATTGGCGGCCATTTTGGCGGCCATCTTGAATATCTCGAAAACTTCATGGATGCAAGAGTTGCATCATACAGATTCGGATTCAGCACCCTCGAAATAGGGTAAAACCATCAATTGTTTTCAATTTCTCACCATTTCGAAGGAAATACATGGGAATTTCTGGTTTTAATTGGTGCGGCCATTTTGGCGGCCATCTTGATTATCTCAAAAACTTCATGGATGCATGAGTTGCATCATCCATATTCGGATTCAGCACCTTCCAAATAGGATAGAATTAACAATCGTTTTCAATTTCACACCATTTAGAAGGAAATACGTGGGAATTTTCGGTTTTGGCGGCCATTTTGGCGGCCATCTTGAATATCTCAAAACTCTCAAGGATGCAAGAGTTGCATCATCCAGATTCGGATTCAGCACCCTCGAAATAGGGTAAAACCATGAATTGTTTTCAATATCTCACCATTTAGAAGGAAATATGTGCGAATTTCCAGTTCGGGCGGCCATTTTGGCGGCCATCTTGAATATCTCAAAATCCTCAAGGATGCAAGAGTTGCATCATCCAGATTCGGATTTAGCACCCCCGAAATAGGTTAAAACCATAAAAAAACATTGGGTGGACGGTAAAACAAGGTTCAGCCTCTGTCACCCAGACTAAATTGATTTTTGTCAGTTTTTTTCTGGGAATGATAATTCTAAAGGTCCTGTTCCTGCTTTGCACATACCTCTTAAAAATGCTAACTAGTTGTAGATTTATACATCATGTATCAATTCTCTTCCTTGTTCTCAAATGGCAATGTCTGCACAAACATTTGTAAAGTAATTGAGCCAGTATTCGGCTGTAGCCTGATAATGCTGCACCAGTTTGGACCGCATTGTGCAAGACAAACCCAGAAGTGTTTTCCCTCAATCAAATGATCAGCTGAGATTCAAAAGTGAGCTTTGTTACGAGGAAGTCAACTTGAAAGAGGAAGTTAAATTGATTTTCGTGAGACCAGTGAAATATAAACTATGAAGGGGTAAAAAGTGAAAGAGAGAGCTGTGAGAGAAGAACTTTTTGTGAAAGGTTCCAATTTCCTCAAACTAGTACGTCTCATTAACTTCCTTCTTTCCTTTTCATTATTTATTTGTACAAATCGCTCTGTCTGTGAGGCAGTTGCTCACATCAAACATGAACCTAATTTTGTGTTAGTTTCCAAGTCAATAAATTTTGAAGTGTATTAAATCTATTTGATGCTAGTCATAATAAATGCATCATGTACACAGAGAAAAAACAATGTGTACATGTACAACAAATTAAAGGGACTGTACAGTACTGGTTGAGGTGGGGATTCATGTTTTGAACATTCCTAAGTGAGATAATGAAAAGCCTGTTATGAAATATGAAAGAGCATGTAATTTTAAGAAGGATTCAACGTTTATTTGATGAAAATTGGTTTTCAAATGGCTGAGATATCCAAAAAATGCGAATAATAAAAGGCGACATGCCACAACTTTTTTAGGATCTCTTTGATTCACCTTGTTTTTGGATATCTCAGCCATTTCAAAACCGATTTTCATCGAATAAACTTTTGATACCCCTTAGAACTGAATGCTCTTTGACATCTCATAGAGTGGTTTCTGAATATCTTGCAAACCGCTAAAAGCTAAATCCTCACCTCGACCAGAACTGTACACACCCTTTAAAGCCAGAACCACCTGGAAGCAACTTGTGCTTGTAAGTGATGAGCCCCAATCCAAGATGTTATTATAAACTTAATACGGTTCTTGTAGACAACTTTCAGCAACTCTTGTATGTATGATGTGGGCAAATGGCTGACATCGACCGCAGCCCAATAGTGAGAAGGTCGCTTGCTGCCGTGAGCTGCTGGGTGGTCATTCTGAAGAAAATGTGAACATCCAGCGGCCAGAAATCAAATCTGCGATTTCTTGCAACACATGCCTACATAATCACATATGTGACTGTGCATCACAAAACCAACAAAAAGTCACACGCACTGATTTTCTGTTTTATAGCTTAGGACTGAAAATAGGTGAAATGGATCAACCCAGTCAATCATATTATATGATAGAACAAGTCTTCTTCTACACTATACTAAAGTTTGGGATCATAAAATGAACAGGAACTTGTGTTTTCAGCAGTTTTTCTGAACACTTTTTGGTGGAATAGTGTGATTAGGTGTTTCTCAGAGAGTCCTCTTTTTATTTTTTTAAACCCTGTCCATATTCTTCACTTTCAACTCCAATATCAAACTTTAGAAAGAATGATGCTACTGCCTTGAAAGTTGGGATTAATCATCTACAGAATGTGTTCATAAAGCATTCTCAATTTCAGCTTAAGTCTGATAATCCCTGTATTGTTGTTCCGCCAGTGGTTAACATCCTGTTTTGTTGTTCCAATAATCGCCAGCACAACGGCTTGGTAAAGATTATAAAGCACTTGAATAAACCCTGTACTTCAGAGCCTCTTTTCTCAGTTCACACTTTGCAGAGTGTGTGCTTTCTTTCCAATATTAGGATAGGTTAGGAGAGTACATTTGAATTGAATTATACATCTATTATTTTAAAGCTTAAAGTCTGCTCTTTTAGAATCAACTCTTAACTGAAAATCCATGTCTGGCGACTTTTTGTTGGTTTTGTGATGCAGGGTCACATAATATTATTCTTGCCGCAGTCAGCTTGGTACTCACAGAGCTAAAGAGGAATATCATGCAATATTTATCTTGGGTTATGATTCATGCAGTGTCTTTCCTCTGTGTTTTTGATGTGTGTATTCTCTGTCTGCCACTGTCAGAATGCCCTTCAGGTATGTGGGGGGAGTCATGTGATCAGTCATGTGACCAGTGCCTCAATGGTGGGTCATGTGATCCTGATTCAGGTCTGTGCGTGTGCCCTCCGGGATTCATGGGGACCATCTGTGAACAAGGTAAGATGATGAACTGATTGGTTATGTGGCAACTAGAAATATCTGCACCAAAAGAGCTCTCTGTTCGCTGGTTTGAGTTTCAAGTGTTAACCCTAAAAGGGTCGGGAGTGGGGGGGTTGGGGGGCGGAATCTGCCCCCCCTCAACATTTCGCGCTATAATTCTGTAACGCGAGAAGGCCTCGTCGCGAAGCTTCTTGACTTTGTTTGTTCAAGTCTCGCGCAAATTTTGAGACCAAATTTGCGACGTCTGCGCATACTTTTGCGAAGCCACGCCCATTTTTGTAACGGAATGTCGCCCCAAAACGGGCACAATTTTGTGATTTTGTGTACATTTCCTATGGAAAACAGTGCTCTGTCATGAAAGTCATAGAAACCTGATTATTTTTACAATTAATCACTTTCATTGATTAGTTTTGTGCTAATTATGGTAGAAAATTGGTCAGTGACAATTTTCAACGAAAAAAACAAAGAAAAAACAAAAGTTGAAAAACAATGAAATACATAAGAAATTCTGAAAACAATAAAATACATAAGAATTGAAATGAGTTCTGGAAGTTTTTGTGATATACAATTGTTGAATATGCTAAAATAGATTTACAGATCAAAAATTAGACTCTCAATGCTTTTAATTAGGCTAAAATATGACCTTGAGCTTAATTTGCATAATTAATTAAAATTAGAAATTGATTGTTTCAAAACATCTTACATGACACAATCTTGTAGATTACGTATGACGCGGGTCTCACGCATGCAAAATTTCGTCACGATCGCACCACCGATGGCCAAGATCTCGGGGGGGGGGGGGGGAATCCATCCCCCCCCCCCCTCCCAAAAGCAAGAATTCAATACAGTGTATGCAGTTGTACTCATCAATATATACAGTAGTTGTTTAATATGGGTCTGAGGTGCTCTCAACATCATATTTTTTGCCAGTAAACTTAGTTGATAAGGCATGTTATTGAACAAATCTATCATGTGAAATTCGTTGAAGAAAAAAAAATGTGTATTTACTATTATGTATGAACTTATGATACTGTGATACCAGATCTGATACAATCATTGGATGTCCCAATATGACTTCAAGCTAAAAGAGTATTTAAACAGGTGCCTGCTTGTATGTTGCTAAAACAGCCGCAAAGAGACATAGATAAATACAACTTCTATTCATTCTACACTCCCGCCCCTTTCAATTAGTCCTTGGCAGGAACCGCTATGGGAAGAATGGCACCCTGTCTTGCGATTCTTCTGGAGACAACCATGCTGCTGGTTGCCGTGGCAAGCTGTTCTGCCTACCAGACCCCTTTGGGTGCTCCTGTGCTGCTGGCTACATGGGACCCGATTGCGTGACAGGTGGGTTTGACATTGAGACATGGGCATGATTCAATATCGACAGCATTTTGGACTCGTTTTCAAACCTGGACAGACTTCGAGCTGTCACTACCCGTATAAAACTAGGCATGCAAGCTGATTATTGACATCTTGTCAAAAATCCCCAAAACTTGTTGTAGTAACGTAAATCAGACCAAAACAAGCAAGCAAGGAAGCAAAAAAAAAAAAAAAAAAAAAATGGAATGAAGTGCAATACACCTTGGGGGGTGTTTCATAAAGCTGTTTGTACAGTTACGAACGACTTTCGAGTGACTGGTGATCAGTTCTTGTGCTGAATTATGGAAATTCTGATAAGCATAGCACATCAGAACTGATCACCAGTCGCTCGTAAGTTGTTCGTCACTTTACGAACAGCTTTATGAAACAGGGCCCTGTTTCTACAATCACATTTTTGTTTATGTGCAAACATGACTGGGAATCAATTAAATTGCATAGGTGAAGCTTGGTTCATAGGTATTTTTCAATCAAACATGAACAGCAAACATTTAGATATGAAACACATAGAAGAAGAAGAAAACAGGAAGAAAAACTATGACCTGTAATGTGTTGCCTTTTGCACACTCTGTGTGCCTGTTTATGCAGTGCACATGTAACACATGCTGTTGTTAACACTGAAAGCAGCCACTCACAGTTCCTCATGTGTTTGATTGACAGGCTCTCCAGAGCTTAACCCTAAAAAGACTGGGGGGGAGGGGGGCCTAAAAGGCCCCCCCTCGACATTTCGCGCGATTATTCTGCAACACGCAATGCTCTCGCCGCGATGCTCTATGACTTTTTTCTTTCGAGTTTCCCGCACATTTTGACACCAAATTTGTGACGCCCGGGGGTACGGTTCTGAAGTTACATAACTTTTTGTACATGCATGTGAGGCTGAAAATGGCTCAAAAATGTGATTTTGTGTACAAAGTCAATGCAAATTGAGTTTTTTCACATGGTTCATATAAATATGCTTATTTTTACTCTCAATGGCTGAAATTAATTTGTTTTAGGAGTATTATGCTTCAAAAAGTGTCTGCCACACATTTTGTTAAAGAAACAACAAAAACAAAAGGTCAAAAAAACAAAGAAATACATAAGAAATTCATAAAACAATAAAATAAATAAGAAATCAATTTTGATACCGAATTTTTTTTCAAGTACATTTGCTAAGAATGCCACAAAGAATAATTAGACCAAAAATGAGCACTTTCGGAGCTTTATTTACTGATTTAGATCAAAGAGTCTGATTTCTCACATAAATTAGCATAATTAATCAAAATAAAATAAAAGAAGACTATTTTGGAAAATTGAAATATACAATCTTGTAGATTACATCACACACTACCATTGTGCAAATTTCCGCGGCGATCGCGCAATCCACGGCCGAGATCTTAAGGGGGGGGGGCCCTTTAGGCCCCCCCCCCCCCCCCCAGTCTTTCGAGCTACCAAAATAGCCCAGTCTTTTTAGGGTTAAGACACGCCCACACCTCTTCATCCATGTCTTCCTCATGTGTGTATATTGTTAGATTCTAACCATCATGATTAAAAAAGTCTTGATCATGCTCTCACTTTTCTTCTGCTATATGAAAATGGTTGTCGACATATATACCATTACAAGTGGCACTCGGATCAATTCATGCGTTTTCAACATTGAGTACACTTTGAAGAGAAAAGAAAAATCCAAAATCCAATTGAATCAAAGGCTGTAAATAAAGCTTATGGCTTCATGTTGCTCATAAATGCGTTCTGTTTAGGACTTTTAAAATGAGGCAGGGTAGGCTATGAAATTGTGCAAGTATATGGAATTTAAGAGTTTGTAGTATAAGCAGCAACTAGATCTCTATACGAGCTTGGCGTACATGCATATGAGGCACTACTGCACTCTACTTCCTTATCCAGAGTGTAAGCCGGGTACGTATGGTGCCAACTGTCTACAAGAGTGCCGCTGCTACCCACAAAACGAATGCCGGAAGGACACGGGAGAATGTTTGGAGGGAAACCAGTGCGAAGGTCATTGGGTCGGTGTCAATTGTCAAGGTATTCTAATCAGCCTTCTCCACATTTTTTTTTTCTTTTTTTTTTTTTTTGGGGGGGGGGTATACTTTGGGTTTCCAAGTAAAAAAGATCCTGCGGTGTGTCTGTGTTGGAAAAAACAAAAACAGTGACAAAAGAAATGAAACCACTTGTCCACTGCCAAAGCAACAATGTGAATATATGGAATCGATGTTATTGTATCAACTCAATGGCAGCTGCCTTCAAAAATAATTAGTACACACACATACATGTACACAAATATATATTCAATACATATGCCATTGATTGTATATTTTCCAGTAATTGAAAGTCAGTGAGGTTCCATGATTGTTTACAATTACAATTTGTACATATCTTGCAGTGGACTTTATTATGGATCTAGACTAGATGCAACATAGAGAAGTTAACAAAGAAGTAAGATAATACTACAGTAAGTTGACTTTGTAATTTGTAGCAATCAATGTATTGTAGTTAATAACTTCATATGAATGTCTTCATACATATAAAATGATCATTGCTTTGGTTTCCTAATCAAAGGACTTGTCATTGTACTTAAGGAAAACCAAAGCTTGAATACACTGTATTGTGGATGAGTGAAAGCAGCAATATTAGTTGAACTCATTAGTGAAAGTTTGAGGAAAATCAGACAGTTGATTCATATGTTATGAATTTTTCAACGTTTGGTGCTGTCACCACTGGATAATAAAGGAGTCTACTACACTTCATGCCGTTATTATGGATAATATGAAGAAAGTAAGAAAGAAAATTCAATATATTTTCACTTTTCTATAGTAATGTCAGAGCACTTTACTGTAATACCTCTTGATGTCTTTCAGAAAGCAGGGAGAATAATATTACCCTTTATAGGATGTGTGTCAGTAACAAGTTGATAGAATGTGTACTTTTCATGGAAACTACAATTTTGTGGATTAATCCTCATTATTTTCTTTATATTGTTGTCTATAATGACATCATAAGTTGTAGTAGTCTTCGTATCCAGCAGTGGAGGCACAAAACTTTAAAGATTTATAACTTTTGAATTGATTGCCTGATTTTCCTCATATTTTCACTGATGTGTTCCACTAATATTGCTACTTTCACTCAATCCATATTTAGGCTATCATTGTCTTTAACCCCTGATTCTGTACACTGTATCTGACACTATTATGGCTGTATACTGTAAAAGTGGAAATTTTCGCGGTGTTGAAATTTTCGCGCATTTCGCGCAACCAGAAACTAGCGCGAAAATAAAAACACGCGAATATTTTTGCTTGCCATACGTTCCTGTGCGTGATGTCTTGATTCCGCGGAATTAAAAACACGCGAAACTCTTCTGACCCGGCCTAGCGCGAAAAATTAGTAGCGCGAAAATATCCACTTTTACAGTATATCTCCTTTTATTTCAAAGTTCCCCTCACTATTGTATTTGGAAGACAAGTGCACAGAGGTAGACTCCAACCATTCTGACTTTGGAAGAATAATGAACTTGAATTTTTGCCATTCCAAGCTCTTGTGTCAATATTAGTTGCTATTTCTCTACATGATTTTACTACACACAGCCTGTCATGGAAACTGCTCTTTCTTTCCTGTTTTGAGCCAAATCATTCCTACAGCTGTATTTTTCTGTCAGGAAGGTCAGGGGTCTGCTGAGGATTAAATTGTCATGCAAAGTCACAACTTATCACCAGAGTACTGTTAAGGGGGGGGGGGGGGTCATGCATGAGATATATTTTTTTCCAGCACCATTTGTGTCCAATTTTGGACTAGAAAAAAAAAAATGAGCACCTGCAAACACACATTGTCAAATTGAAGAAGGAATTGTTGTTTTTCCCCATCTTTTGAACTTCAGAAGGGCTTCATGGACATTGATATACAATGGTCATATAGGTGATAAATATGGAAAGATGTACACTGTATTGCACTTCTGCACTCAGAATAAAATCACCCTCAGAGAAACTGTGAATGCATGATGCAGCACTAATAGCCAATCTTGACACTGACATTAATCAATTTGCAGAGCTGTCATCAGCAATTGAAGACCAGACCCAAACTACTGATGAACTCTCGGCTTCGACTATGAAGTCGACATCACAAACTTTTCAACCTTCTGCTCCAGTGTCCATGCGTTCCCCGGCAACTGATGGGGTGCTGATTCCACTCAGCGACCTGCCACACTCTCCTACACCCCTCCAGCCGCATGAAGCCACGCCCACTGGGCAGTCATCGTACAGAATCGAGAGCTTCAATTTCACCAAGGTCAACGACGGACAACCGACCCTCCTCCTCTGCACTGTGTCGGGAGACCCTCTACCACCGGAGGAGAGCATCTCTGTTGAGAGAACCTCTTCTGGATCCTGGATGGGAGAGGTGGTCTCCCTGGGTAGTCATGGAAACGACACGCTGACATCAGTGGCCTACGCGTTCCAGGTGATGGTGAGGTCTGACAATGGGTCGCAGGGCTTCCAGTGTGTAATTAAGACACCTGATGGGGACATTGTCAGTGCTGAGGTTCTGGTCTCGGTGTATGGTAAGCTCTCACAACTCTCTCCCCTTGCTTTGGAATTTTCAATAGGTTGTGATATGCAAAAGTATTTCATCTTATTCTGGTTGACCTATTGCTTTAATGTGCAGCTTGCGTGAGCTATCCTTGGAATCACATGATTTAGGGATGGGTAAGAATACAATAAAGAGTATGAAACTTGGCACAAATGTGCGACACACTTAACAGTCTAGACATATCTTTTGGTGGAGACAGTGTAAGAAATATGTAAGAATAGCAGTAGTGGCTGGGTTATATTCTACCAAGCAACCAGCACGTACACGTAGCATGTTTTCAGACCAATTCTATTGAACATTAAAGGCATAATTTACCATTTGCAGATGAAAGCATTAGTGCTATAAAATAGTTCCAAAATGTGAGTTAGGGATAGAAACAACCGCTGTCAAAATTTGAATCCGTATAATCGATGTTAAGTGTTGTTAAATACACAAAATGTGAACAATAGTTATAATAAAAAATTTTCCAGACTAAACCGTATACAGTTACGGTTTATTGAGAAAAACCCTGATATCTCCTTATATTTTAGGTTTTATTGCAAATATTTCATATGGTAGGATGTTTTATGATACAACAGACCTACACATATGCATCAAATGTGATATCTTGAAAATTTTTGAAATCACTGTTCCCAAAGGTAAACTGGACCTTTAACAACTACAACGTGCTTTAAATGTACCATTAGAACTTACCGGTACTTAGAATTTTGATCTTCATGAGAACACCTCTCTCGATCAATCATATTTGTCTGTTTTGGATATGTTTCAAACACCTGAATTGATTTATACCACCTAAGAATTCAAACATGTGAACATGTTTATGATTAATTATGAATGCACAATAAGACAGAGAAGAAGCATAAAAGCGAGACAGAAAATAAAACAAGGAAATAAAAAAAAAAATGAAAAGAAGAAGGAGGATCAGGTATTTGCACCATGCATGCAGAATAAGGTGCTCTTCTGTGAGGTCCAAAGCTGATGATGAAACGAAAAAAAAAGGATATGAAATTGCTTGGCTGAAGTAACATATCCATTTCTTTTTTGATTAAATAGTGAATGTGGGATGAAATTGTGACTAAGAACAGAGTTTGCATAAATTGTGGCCTTGAAGAATTAACATACAATACTGTATGTAGACTGTTAAGAGCTATCCTTGCATGAGTATATGGTTTTAATGCCAACCTACTTTTAGAATAAGAAAATTGTTCTTTGTTAATTTTGTTCTTGGTTTCAGTTGTACTGCTGATGAATTGCATTGAGTTTCAAAAGCACAGCAGTGACATTGTTCAGATGCTTCAGTACTTATCCAATTGAGTACCTATAACAGAAGAATAGAAATTAAATTACAAGAATGTCTAGATTCCAATGATTTCCAACATCTCTTGAAAGAAGACAAATGAATACTATCAAACATGTCTGTTAGTATGGTTAGCAAGCCCTATTTAACCCGTTCTGTACAGGAACCTGATAGACCCTGTGCAAAGTCTATGGGGATTTCAGAATCTCGTTGGAAACAGGTTAATTGATGTAAAGTAAATCCTACATGAAGGATGTTGTGATATAACAGTTATTGGTCAAATTCGTTGTCATCATCAGTTCTTTTTGTTGTTATTTTTTGATATTTTTGATGTGAAAGATGGAGGTGCTCTATTCAACAAGGCAAAGCAGATGTAAATAGTGCGCCTCATCTATAATTGATAGCGAAATCTTGAATTTTTAACTGAAGGTCATGTGATAGGCAGTTGACCAATTGGATGGTGCATTTTCTTTAGGTGTATAATATTTATCAAAACATCCACATACCCTGTCTCTGAATGTGTGGATTTAATGATTCAAGTTCGGAAAAAAAAAATGCTGGTATTGTACAGTATGTGTATGTCATGGATATTTTCATATCTACTTTTGATATAAACAAGGATACAATATAAATATATAAAGATATTTATTTTTCTTTCTTGGTACACCCTTGGATATCAAAGTTGCTGTTCACTACTATTTAATACCATATTCAAAAGTTAAGAGTGGTAACTGACTAACTTGTGCAGATGTAGCCTCCTGCTGGAATTAGGCATTGCCCAATGATTTATTCTGAGAAATGGAAGTGCATTGAAATGCCCCATGGCTAGGCCCAAGCAGTGCCCTGTTGATGTTCCAGCAGTCACTGGCTCATCTCTCACTGGTGATTCCGGTGTATGATACACATCGGCTACCCTCAACAGCAATATTTTTGCTGTGCAGCTGAGAAAGTCAAGGGGTTTGTGATGTCAAGTCTGTTCCTCAGCTTGCCACTTCTAGGCAGCCCAAGCTCATCTAGATTTGTAAAAGCAGCTTTTAATACCATTTGCTTCTTCATGTTTCTTCTATGCTGTTGCTGTTTTCATTCATGAAAATGACAGGAACAAGATCAAGAACAAGAACAAGAACAAGAACAACAAGAACAACAAGAACAACAGCAACAACAAGAACAACAATAACCAATACATGTACAAGAACAAGAACAAGAACAACAACAACCAGAACAACAAGAACAACAAGAACAAGAACAATAACAAATACAACAACAACAACAACACTCCAACAATAACAAAACAAAACATAGACGTCTTGCAAACTTTGTAAAGAAATGTAGCTGTTTTCTCTAATGGAACTTGTCAAACAGATCGCCTTCTGTAACCCATGGTGGCTTTGATTTGACCTTGAATTGTGATCACTTGAGTAGGATGACATCTGCGTACTGAGTGTGTGTTGGGCAGAGAATATACAGAGTGTGCCCTTCTGGAATTCTAACTCTGCTTTGAAATTTCAGTGGCAATTATCAACCCATCGAGGATGGGCTGATTTTACTACAGCATGCATTTCCCATAGACATTTGCCCAAGTTACCCGGGACTCGTCCTCAAGAGGTTAACTGATGGATGTTTTTTTTTTTTTTTTTTTTTTTTTTTTTTTAGGGGAGGGGGATAGGGTTGTAGAACTTCCATTATGCTACTGTGTATGTACAGCTGTGTTTGTGTGAAATGAAATAAAGCTCCTTTGCTAACCCTGATTTATTTTGTTTCTCTTTGTTTGATTTGATAGAGCTTCCAGCCCTGGCCTTGTCCCCTAGAGCACCATCCAATAATGTGACTTCAGACTCGATCACCCTGAACTGGTTGGCCTGGCATTCCAGTACTGATGAAGGAGAAGGTCCAGTCATTGGGTACAAGGTTTACTACAGGGTCGCAGGTCATGGGTCAGAGTTCATGTCAGTGAGCATGTCTCCCATCACCGGGCTGACCACCACTGTGATGAACCTTACCTTGGACACTGAGTATGAGTTTGCTGTGGCTGCTGTGAGACAAGGGGAAGGAGGTGTGGGACCTCTTAGCCGCAGCCTCACAGTGAGAACCAAATGTGTCGGTAAGAGTGTAAAAATACTTCTTTCCATCCTTTTTCTTTTTTTCTTTCTTCCAGCATAATTTCTGAAGCGGAATAAAACTCAAATGTACAATGTATGTGGATTGAAGGGCTGCAGAAATATAAATAAAGCAGATTGGTAAAGTGTGATTGAAATTTGGCGATCTGTTCAAGAGTTCTGAATTCTTATGCGGATTTGGTACCCCTGCAGTTGGATAAGAAAAAAAGATATGGAAGTACTCATGATGTCGTTGTGGATTTAGACACTTTATTTAGCTTATCAACCAAACAATGTATTTGGGCAAGTCCAAGATATCGCGCACCTTACGTATGGGACATTCAGAGATTTCAAACCTCTGAAAAGTAATGAAGGAGCACTTGGATTTTATTGTTTATCATCAGGAGGACTGGTATCCCTGAGAAGAATATTGTGTTTAAGTTTGATGTCATTTGACCTTGGGTTAATGGTTTTATTAAGAAAAATATGCCAACTTACGTATGGGACCAGAGAAAAACTGGATTTTTCAAAATAAAGTTTGAACTGAAAATTCTCTGAAAGTACCTTACTGATCAAGTTCTGTTTGGAAGTGAAGAAAGGTACAATACTGAAGTATCTTCCAGCAAAGTTTCACTGCAAAAGAATAAAGCATATTTTCATGAAGTTGGTTTAATTAACGAAAGTACACCTTACGTATGGGACATGGCTCAACTTACGTATGGGACATTTGTCTTTAGTGCACAAATGCATTCATGGGAATGACTTTAAATTTCCCCATAGTGTCATATTCAGTTCCACAAATCATGCTACAACATGTAACAAAGGAAATAGACTTCTAAGTGGGTACTTTCCTGGTTCAGGTACCTAGCAAAAGCTAAAATAAAACAAATAAAAGTAATTACCAATTTACAATTAAATGTCATAGTTTGGATTCCGTCATGCATTAACACTGTCCTCATGATGTCTGCACATACAGATATAGTGTACTGACACTCTATTTCTAGCCCATTTGTAATTACTCTAGTCAATATTTTTTCATCAAATGAAAAAAAAAAATGAGCGAATTCTAGCTTGTGACCTTGATATAGCATACATGTACATGTACAATAACTAATTTGTAGTCTTGATAATTTCAACTTTAGAATCAAATGTCATGTACAGTGTAATTTGCAAATACAGTTTGAAGTGGGTACTTTCAGTAGCTCTAGGCTTACCTTGCAAGTTGTCTGAGTTTTTATAAAGCTTTTATAATTGTTTGAAATGCAGCACAAAACAACAACAACAAGAGTACTTCATTTTGCTCTGTAATCATCATGTTTTGCCATGTGAATTTTAGCTGAACTGCAAAATCAATCAAATTTTAATGAAAGTTTTAGATTTCAAGGAGATAGAAGAATGTATGTACCAATGCTGTTTTTTTTTTTTTTTTCAAATTGCTTGGCTTCGTGTCTATGAAACCAAAGACGACAAAATTTGTGTTACTTTGTACATACATACATGCTTGTGTAGCGATACAGGAAAGATTATCATTTGCACATTCAAATCTAGATTTGAAACACTTAAGTTACTCACTGATCTGCAAATTACAATTTTGAATAAATTCTAATAACCTCATTTGATCATACACTACCAGATTGCAATGTATGTTGATAATTGTGTAGATGTGGGGTACAAAGTAAGTATGAGTTGATGAAGGTGTCTCAGAGCACATCTGTCTCTTCAAACACAAAATAGAAAAGAATATTGAATTCCCTATTTGTTTGTGTAATTTGTGTTTTTAGCACTCCAACCACAGAACCAGTATTGATATTGTGGTTTATAGCAAATGTAAACTATAGTCTTCATTTTACAGGATTTTCAGAAATCATGTTCATGACCTTGATGTTAAAGTCATGACATATTCTGAGGGTGAGCAGTTGAAATATTAACAATCATATCAAAATAAAAAGTATTCTCATAGGGTTTTTCCTTTGCTATCAACTCTAGTAATGACAAAGTTACCTGCTCACACCTTAAGTGATTTTTCTTTTCAGTAAGACCTATAATGTTGTCATTGATGAGCGCCATAAGCACAATTGTTTTGATTTCGCTTTTGAGGCTGTACAACCTGTGGTACATGCTGAACAGTGTACTGCACCTAAAATGACACTCAGAGAATCCCATTCTTGGACAAAGTCATTTTGTAGAGAGGTAAAGTTGAAAATGATAACTGAATTAAGAAAATGTCCAATATCAAAATGTTAACGGGGAATGTTAATTTAAGACCAGCTGCACAGCCTGTAATGAAAATAAGAAAATACAAGTATAAATGAATATTCTTTATTTTCCTTTCTTAATCATAGAATGACTCAATAATGCTGTTCTTAGACTCTCCCTGAGGTCAACTGAGTAGGAGAGGCAGATATATAGACATTTCCTTCAGAGTAGGTGCAAAGATAACCATTAACCAAACAAATGTAAGGACATATAGCATTCATGTCAAAAGGCGGTTTTCCCATTCACTTTGCATGTAATGTCCCATACGTAAGGCATTTGTCCCATACGTAAGCAAACTTTAATTAGTTATAAGATGAAGGACTAATTAAATTTCCTCATTTAGTTTTGCTAATCTGGAGTTGACATGAATAAATTAGAACTTCCTAAAGTATGATTGGTCAATGTTACAAATCTTCAGAAAAAACTTAAAAAAACATACTCAAATCCTTACGTATGGGACACTATGTTCTGGAAAAGTGCATAATTTGCATAATTAATGTGCTGACCTTGTCTTACCAATTGCAGATTATACTAACTCATACAGGGGTCATGTCCATAAAGGAACTAGGTCAAGGACAAATTCAACTGATTTTAGATGAATATTTATAATTTGTCCCATACGTAAGGTTTGTTTTTGATTTATGCAAATCAAGGCCATATTTCTTGCATAAATTTGCATAATTCAATATTTTCTTTGCTGGAAATATATGATTTAACTCTTTGGCTACAACATGATATCAATAACTTTTTGATAAAATCAAGATGAATTTTGAGCATCTGAGGGGACATTATCTTGGACTTGCCCATTTGCATTAATAAAACGAAGTTAAACTTCATCAATTGATTAAGCAATTTGTACTGGATTTGGTGACCATGCATTTTTTTCCTTACCACGGTCAACTACATGTGCCATCAAACAATGAAAATATCGATTGTGTGCGAGGTATGAATAGAGCAAAAGAGGCTGCGCGCTGATTGGTTCATATAGACTCTTTTGTTCGACACGAAACCAGGCACTTGAAAGGGATGACTGGGGTCAGCGAACACAGAAATCTACATGTACTCGAGCTCAGTTTCGATCGCTATGTACATGTTCATACAAGTTTTAGAGCAAAGCAGGCACAAACTAAAACAGAAAAAAGTAAATAATGCTGTGGTATACACATTTTTCCGAAAGAAAGAGAACATTGGTGATAGAATAAACTCTTATCTTTTTATCAAACCCATTTTTCTGGGTATTACAACACAAAAACTTTAGCTTTGGGTGATAAGAGTTTTGACTACTGCAACTCCCTCCTTGCCGGCCTCCCTCTTTCTCACATATCCCCTCTCCAACGTATCCAAAATTCAGCCGCTAGAGTAGTCTCCCTTAGTAGGAGACATGACCATATATCTACTGTTCTCCGCTCACTCCATTGGCTTCCAGTCCATTCCCGTATTACTTTCAAGATCCTTCTTCTGACGTACAAAATCACACGTAATCTTGCACCCATATATCTTCAAAACCTAGTCTCTCTCTGCTCCTCCTCTTCTGCCAGACCCCTCCGTTCATCTTCCTCTCTCCAATTACTTCATGGCCCACGTACAAAAACCCGTTATGGTGACCGAGCTTTCTCTTCCATTGCTCCCACTCTTTGGAATAAACTCCCTCTTTATATTCAGAATGCCTCATCTGTCGAATCATTTAAAATTCTTCTCAAAACTCACCTGTATAATCAGTTGTAATTTTTTTTTTTTTTTTTTTTCTGGAGGCGCACACAGTTATCAATTATTGTACCATTGCATCATATGTATTTTTCTTTTCTTTTCTTTTCTTTTCTTTTCTTTCTTCTTCTTTTGTTACTGTTAACGCTGATTTTGTTAATGCTATTGCGTTTTCTAGTCTATTTGTATGAGTAGCAAAAGTGCGCTTAGAAACGTCAGTATGAAGCGCCATGTAAATGCAATTATTATTATTATTACCATTATTAAAGAAACATTAATCTAGGCCACAAAAATAGGCACTCTTGTCTTCATCTCGGGAACCTGGTATACCAGGTTCCCGTAAGGAACGGGCTAAATTGTGATACATTCCCAAAATGGATGAATAATGAAATGGAAGTATGAAGTGATGGTGATTGAAAAGTTTGAAAAAGGTTCAACCCAATTAATCGAAACCACATAATCTTGCAGGTACAGCACATGTCTACATTGCCAGTAACATCAACTTTTTGCTTGGTCTTTCAGCTCCTTCTGCTGTCCCGAACTTGACCGTCACTGACCGAGGCCTGAATAACCTCACTGTAGTAGTGACGGTAAGGAATTTTACTTTGTACAGAAATACCATGTGTAGCTAATATTGCATCTATGTGCTCTATAAATCTTGTTTAATTGCCTCTCAGTTCTATGTGCACAACAGTCTTTACATTATCATTATGTGAACAGTATGTATACTTTGAGTCCAGTGCCCATGCAGTAGCATACAGTGTATTTTTTCTGGCTTTAGAACCAGCACAGCTGGCTCATATCATATGTTTCTCTGAAAATGGGGTACATGTAGTTTGGGATTCGTGTACATTTGTCCTTCCTTGCCCACATCGAGGGGCATTTAACTTTCATGACATAGGAAAGCACATGAAGCAAATTCAAGCAGACAGAGTAATAAAAGTGTCAAAAAATCAGGCACTAGTATAAAGACAGATAAAACATTGTAAAACATTCTACATGTTTCAATGCAATAGTGATGTTAGTTGCAGCAACAAAAGCAAATTATACAATGTACATGGAGACGAGGCTCCAAGTACTTAAATGTGTGTTTGTTACTACTGTCCCATTCTTGCAAAATTGCACAAAATCACATTCTTTACTTTTAAGCTCAAACCCCTCGAGGTTTAGGCAATGATCCTGTGTCTTTACTACATTTACAGACCCAGTAACATATACAGTTAAACTCCAAGTCGATCTTCTCGGGACTGAGCAAATCACATCAACTTAAGCGATTTTCGACTTGTGCGTAAGTCGAAAAAAATCGACTTAGACCACACGTACATATGTATAATGTACATGTATGTTGTCTACTCTGGAGCCGAGAGCTGGAGCGGTGTGCCGCAGCACGGGTCGCCCAGCAGGGCCGCAGCTAACTTTGCATGGACAGTGCATTAGTATTGGCAAAGGTCCGATTACTTTACACCCTTGTTAAACCTTGGGGAAGTGAATATGAATGATATTTGAGCAGTGATTGATTCCAGTTTACCATACCGTGGCTTGAAATGCGTGTACAGGTGTAATTCTGATTTACCCGTGCCCGTAACTTTCCCCCTACATTCCGCTTTGAAAACTCAGCAGCTTCATTCATACCACACCACTGCACAGCGCTGCAAATGGCAAGCTACACTGCAAGCTCAATACATGTAAATGAACGCATGACATGTGTACTGTACAAACGCCTTAACTGCGAGTGGAGCAAGTGAGAAATGTGTTCCTTCACCCTAAAAAGACTTGGCTATTTTGGTAGCTCGAAAGACTGGGGGGGGGGGGGGGGGCCTAAAGGGCCCCCCCCTTAAGATCTCGGCCGTGGATCGCGCGATCGCCGCGGAAATTTGCACAATGGTAGTGTGCGATGTAATCTACAAGATCGTATATTTAAATTTTCCAAAATAGCCTTCTTTTATTTTATTTTGATTAATTATGCTAATTTATGCGAGAAATCAGACTCTTTGATCTAAATCAGTAAATAAAGCTCCAAAAGTGCTCATTTTTGGTCTAATTATTCTTTGTGGCATTCTTGGCAAATGTACATGAAAAAAAATTCAGTATCAAAATCAATTTCTTATCTATTTTATTGTTTTATGAATTTCTTATGTATTTCTTTGTTTTTTTGACCTTTTGTTTCTGTTGGTTTATTTAACAAAATTTGTGGCAGACACTTTTTTGAAGCATAATACTCCTAAAACAAATTGATTTTAGCCATTGAGAGTAAAAATAAGCATATTTATATGAACCATGTGAAAAAACTCAATTTGCATTGACTTTGTACACAAAATCACATTTTTGAGCCATTTTCGGCCTCGCGTGCATGTACAAAAAGTTATGTAACTTCAGAACCATACCCCCGGGCGTCAAATTTGGTGTCAAAATGTGCAGGAAACTCGAAAGAAAAAAATCATTGAGCATCGCGGCGAGAGCATTGCGTGTTGCAGAGTAATCGCGCGAAATGTCGAGGGGGGCCTTTTAGGCCCCCCCCCCCCCAGTCTTTTTAGGGTTCAGCGAGGCTGCGTGCGAAAACAAAAGACCCAAAATATTTGTGCGAATTTGCAACATTTAGACGGGTAGAGAATGGTTGCATAATCTCTCAACTTTCCCACACCACATTCCATCCAAAGTTAGCAAGAGTCGAAAGAGGAGAGAGGGGGAAAGATAGGGAGAGAAGCGTCATGAAGTCTGGGTCTTATGTAACTATATACACAGCCCAGTCGCTGTACGTTCGCACAGCATATTAAGAGCGTCTGGTCGGGCTGGGTCTTATTATGTAAACAAAAACCGGCGTCTCGTGATTTTGACAGTGATTTATTACACAATAAAATCTTATTCGACTTAGGCACAGTGAATTCAGTGGTTTTTCCGTGAAAGTGTTCTTGGAATTTCATCGACTTAGGCGAGTATTCGACTTACAAAATTCGACTTGTTAGTGAATTAATACACGTAAGTCAATGGGGAAAAATCGGGACTTTTTAAAATCATCGACTTGCGCAATTATTCGACATATGCGACGTCGACTTAGGCGAGTTTAACTGTAGATGTTGACAAACATTATAATTGGACTGAGCATGATGTGGAACATGCCCCATTTGAAGGATATGTACATTGTAATACTAGTGGGGAAGGTATTAACTAGATATGACTCTCTTAAATAGCATTTCATTACAACCGTGGGGATAAACATTTTTCATTTAGCTGACAGAAAAATAGATCATCCTGTGATGTTATATGGCTTATTAGGCAAAGTTTTTGAGAGTACAATGCATACCTTCAACTTTTTTTTTTCTTTTTTGTCTTTGTTTCTATGGTGGCCATTTCTGCTGCATCACCCCAAAACCTTGAGTATGACCTGTGCAGAGTTTTGTTTCGTGTTTTCTTTTTCTGAGCAGTGTGTACGCAATTTCATTGCACCCTTAATTCAGTATGTGATACACTTCTTAGCATGTCCTACATTTGTGACCCGCGACAACGGTTTCAGGCAAAAGTCGCAAGAGCAAATTCCCTCCTAGGCGGGGTACAAAGATTTTGACCATTATATTTTTCGATTTAGGTTTTTTGCAGAAATCGAATCTTTGATATGTTTTCTACAGCTGTACATCTACACTAAATTTCATAGCATAAGACTAAGTTTTTCCTATCGAAAATGGAATTTTAAGCACCCTATGTTAGATCGCACTCGTCAGTTTCGAGCTTCTTTCGAACGCCGCGCCAATATCCCAAGGCGTTGCTACGGCGCAGGGTCTCGCATGCGATTGGCTGGTGCGTCACATACATTTACATAATTCGGCTTTCGGAGACACCATACCAGTTGCAGCGTTTGGGGAATGCTTTGTCCACGCGTGCACGATTACATGCTCCATTGTTCTTGCTATAGTGGTTTATATACGCTCGCTCTGTGGTGCGTGCTCTTCGTTTGGCTTTCTATCCAAACTATTCTACCGCAATGTTCAACAACGGAAGTGAAACAAAAATCATGTAGCATGACATAACCGTGTGAAAAGAAAACTAGATATTCTCAGATTTGTCTACTTGTACATGTAGTAAAAATTATGACAGCAGACTGACTCAATGGAAGGGAGATGAGAGGAAAGGAGCGGTCACATGCGACTAATTACTCGTATATTCAAATACTACACGTCAAGATCGCACCAAATTAACGAGTCGTGTTTGTTTGTTTGTTTTAATTTAATTAGCACCACCGAACAAAGCAACATTATGCATGTCTTGTAAAAGCAACACAAACAGGAAGCGTGACCCTTGCCAGCACTGGCAATTTTCTGCCTTCAAAAGGGTCGCCAATGATATAGACAAATCAACCACAATGAAAACGCGATTTGTAAATGTGTGGATTCGCCACCGCTCCTGTTACATGAACACGGTCATGACGTGTGGATGCCATTGCGTAATGCGTACATCAAATACACATGTACATGTACACCATGCAGCTGTACGTGCACTTATCGTATTCGCCATCTTGAAAGACATAGGGTTCCTACTGTAAACAAACCCGAGCGAAACGCATTGTTTTTCGGCTCCATACGCTGAGCTCCGAGGAAGGTGCCCGGGAAATTTGACTCTCTCAGTGAGCCAATCAGAAGGCGATGTGGTTGCTAGAGGCGGAGCTTAACATCGATTGGCACCATCGTACGGATGGGTGATTCTCCCCTCGCATCGCCGCTCCGACATTGTCTTTGAGAAAGAGGTGAATCTTCAAAGCCTGTTTTCTCGCAATTTTGTCAGGCTAACATCTTAAAAAGTGCATTTTATTTCTCTTTCTATGCCCACTTATGGTGCCGAAGAATGCAAGTGTTTTATATCAATGCAAAGCTTAGGAAATGGGCAATGTGATTCAGTGAAAAAATGAATTTTCAAAATTTCCGACTTTTGCCTGAAACCGTTGTCGCCGGTCACATTTGTAAATGTCAACCACGCAGTTTTTAGCACTGCATGGAATACAAACTTTTATTCTATCAATTAATTTAAACCTTTCATTGTACAAATCATTTGGTATTGTTTTCAATTTTTACAAGTTGTTTTCACCCAGGGAGAATAGGCCTATTCGTAGAATGTTCTACCCATAAAAAGATCCACAATTACGTGATCATGATTTTCCAGTCAGTGACTGGCATTTGACTATTAAATCTACATGATATGAAATAATGTTGCCCACTATTTTGCTGTCTCTGATGTGCAGCTTCCTGGTGAAGATTTCTGGGGTTGCAGCGAACTTACCACCATCTATGTATGGTACAGGCAAGATGGAGGAGGTTGGAGGACCCTACATCAGTCTCCATCCGAGGAAATATTTGTTATTACTGGTTTGCACGCATGCTCACAGTATGACGTTGCAGCTGCATTTGCTAACAGGGATGGAACAAGCCGCTGTTCCGAGATAATCCAGACCAGTACAGCTGCCCAGAGTGAGTGTGGTTTTGTTGTCTAATATGTCAAAACTCATGTCAGTCCTGTACTTGTGTGGCTATATGTAGTTTCTCCTACTGCATGTACATGTAATGGTTGTTATTTCTTGGCTTTTTGTTTTGTTTTGTTTTGTTTTGTTTTTTGCTTGGTATGACGATCAACAGGATGTGCAGTCTATTTTGCACTTATCCACGTCGATTACAATTTGTACACAATTTATACGTACTATCATGGTGAATCTTGTGGTTAGTATAGTTAAAGTGGCAACTTAGTGTGAGAAGAGTTTGGTAGGTGGACCTGTAGGTGATTATAAAGCTGTTATAGAAACACTTTGATTCAATCATTTTTGTAATATACTTAACCCGTTCCTTCCGCAATTCTCTGAGTGCCTTTAATGCCCCAAACGCGATTCTTTTCGCCCGTCGACAGAGAGGCACACAGGTTGGTAATCCAGCTGTGTGAAGGCAGTCAAGCGGTTCATTGTGTCCCCCTTTCTACGGTCAACTACATGTGCCCGTGAACAATGGAAATATCGATCGGGTGCGAGGTATGAATAGAGCGTGCGCTGATGAGCTCTCAGAATCTTTTGTTCTACACAAAACCAGGTACCTGAATGAGGTGTCTGGGGTCAGCGAACCCGCATTTCTAACTGATCTCAGCCTTGATCATTATGTACATGTTCGTATGAGTTTACAGCAGAACAAGCAAAAAACTAAATCAGGAAAAGGTACATAATACTGTAAAACCCCCTTTTTCTTAAACAGCAGGAGAACAAATCCTGATAGAATAAACTCTGATCTTTTTATCAAACCCACTTTTCTGAGCATTTTAACACAAAGAAACATGAATTTAGGCCACTGAAGCAGGCACCCTTGTCTTCATTTTGGGAACCTGGTAAACCAGGTTCCCGTATATCAGTTGCTCCCACGGGAACCTGGTAAACCAGGTTCCCGTAAGGAATGGGTTAATTGCATGCATCTGAGAAGCCACTTGTTCATGCATGTGCTTTCAATTTTGTTCATGTGTGTAATATCAGACAGCAGTCAGCTTGCCAGTTTCAACATCGCGTTTGAGATTTTCCAGGGACGGATCCAGAGGGGGGCGCAGCCGGCGCACACCCCCCTTTATTTTTCATTAAAAACAAAAGAACTAAAAAGGAAAAAATGAAATGAAACCCGGAAGTAGCACCAGAAACATTAGTTGCACCCCCCTTTACAGAATTCCTTGATCAGCCCCTGTTTTCTACCCCTTGAAATCTCTTATTTTATTCTATAAATGTTCTTTACAGTGAAAATGGAAGATCATGAAGTGATATGCTAGAAGTCTTGTGGTGCTCTGGCTTATTATGATATACTCTTGTAAAGGTATTGCGAAGGAACAAATGAAGTGATCATTTAATTCCTAATCAGGGGTAGTCTCTCAGTAGTGTGAGCCCAGAGGAAAGGAAAGTGAATTGCATGGCAGTGTGAAGAATGGGTCACAAAGTATTATTACTACCACAAAGAGTCTCCTTTTGAACAAAATTGTGCAGAAATCTATGAAGATATGTGTTAGTCACAAGCATTTTAGTTTTCATCAGTGAGTATAAGCCTGAATTGGCTCAATTAGACGTATTAAAGGTCCTTTGACTGTCTACACCTGCCAAGACCTGCACCAGTGCAGTGCCTACTCCAAAGACAGACCATTAGGACTGTGTTTGACAGCTTTTTGTCCACCCTAGCCTCAGAAACAAGTCTTAGAGTGCCTGCTTGTGCTATTGAGCATATACATGATTGTATACAGTACCGGGGTATGTATTTATTTCCGGGGTTGCAGTTGAGCATATCTACAAAGTTGTTTATGAATCCGTAGGCCCTATGATATTCCCCACAGAATGCAGTTTAAAATAGGTGGGAACCAGGAATGCTGATTTAGTTCTCTAAAAGGCAAAAAAAAAAAAGAAAGAAAAAAAAAAGAGAGTACGATCTGTGGGCTGGTAAAGTAAGAACTTGCAATGGGGTCTTACAATGGAAAACATTTGTCTAAATACATATAATGCTGCTGCCTCACTGTTTATAGAACCTGAACAAGTGGGAGCATTACAAGAGACATCTGCAAGTATGACTCAACTGGAGTTTAGTTGGACCACAGCAGAATCATCCTGTGCTGCAGACTACTTCATCATACGCTACACTTTGCAGAGTAAGAAGGCCTGTTCTACCCCTGAGACCAACCCTATTCAGCAGGAGAGGAATACAACAGTGCTAACCTACACTCTGACAGACCTAGAGGCCTACTCCTGGTACAGCATCTCGGTGGTGGCCGTGAACAGTGCCGGGGAGAGTTCCGAGGTAGCGACTTCAGCAGACACGAGTGAAGGAAGTGAGAAACATTTGTTATATTTTGATGATATGGCAAGAGGATAATTATATCCTGTATGAACAAATTTGTTCCAGTAAAGTGTTGAAACAGTCAGAGTTTGATGAAGATAGAACATTAGTTAGAAACTAATTTGGCAAAAATTTGAGTGTACAAACTGTAAAAGTTTGATTTGAATGCCGAGCCACTGTAGCTTAACAAATATGATATTTCCCCTTGAGTTTGGTTGGTTCATTTGAGTTATAGCAGGTGATATTTGTTTGCCATTTGTATGTTGTGTGTAGTTGGTAAAACTCTTTACATTTTTAATTTCTTCTTAAAAGTCCATGGTCACATCTTAACAAAGTCTTAATAGCAAGAATCTTTCAGTGGCAGGGAATTTGATATCATTATTGATAAAGATGGTCACCAAGAGAAGTCCTCAAGGTACCTATGTTTACCAGTAAATAAGTTTTGCAGAGCTTCTTTTTCATCAGACTCAGAGTAAGGACAACTGATTCGTGTTGCATTTTAGATTCTTTTAGAAAATGCAGATGCTAGCAGTTTTGGCTCAATGGTGCATTTAACTATTACAGAGGTTAACATGTTTGGGTGTGGTCTCAATTGTAGACATTAATATTTTCGTTTTTCATTAAAATGCATAAATACATTTGTGCAAAACGTAAGAGCATTGACCGATATTCGTAAGATCCTTATCACTTTAAGGTCCTGTTTACCCTTGGGAGCAGTGATTTAAAAAGAAAAAAAATTCAAGATATCATATTTGAGACTTATGTGTAGGTCTGTTGTATCACAGAACATCCTACCATATAAATTTTTCACAGTAAACCTGTTACTTAACATCGATTATGAAGATTTAGATTTTTACAGGGGTTGTTTCTATCCGTAACTCACATTTTAGAACTATTTTAAAGCACTAGTGCTGGGTTTTGGTTTTAACTGCAAATGGTTAATTGTGCCTTTAAATGCAGAGACTCAAACCATCTTTTGACATTTTTGCAATTGCCGGGTTATTACAGTGAAAAAACAGACAACGGTTGCATACTAGCGGTACTGCTATGAAGCATTCGTGTGATGTCCACAGAATAGACAAATCTGACAGTCATAGGTGCTAGTGTATGTTGAAGAATGAGTTCTTTAATACTATCAAATATCTTTCTTTTTTTTTTGGTAAAAATCCTCTTGTTGCTTTCCAGGGCCACCTACAGTGACCAATATCAAGATTGACCCCTCCATCACTTCACCGACAAGTATTGGATTCACCTGGGACAGCCTGTCCTGCCAAAATGTTGGTGGTCGGTTTTGGTACTACTACGCCCGGATCTACAAGAAGGGAGAAAAGAAGAGAGCCATCGCTCTGCCCGAGAGCAGGAAGAAGCGATTCTATAACTGCAGTGATTCATCTGTAGTCTTTGATAATTTGGAAGCCTGCACAAAGTATGAGCTGGATATTTCCGCTGTCAATCATGGGTACTCAGGGGATGTTGTGACAGCCCCCGGAAACACGCGTGTTACCTGTAAGTATATCAATGGATTGGTGCCTACAACCAGTTTGTCCAGAGATATTTTTTTCTCATTGTTACTAACTGATGAATTTTGTAATATGAGCATGTCAATTTTTAATTAGTGAAGATTTTTATAGGAGATTACATTATTTATTTCCAGCCACAGCATTTTTAGTACATACACAAAAGAGATTAGTACATTGTGTCTTGTTTTCCCAAAGGACTGTAGAAGAAAGAAAAAAAGTTGAATAGATAATCACTTGAGCTGAATTCTGCAAAATACAATTGCAGCATTAGTCAGGTTTCGAGTGCCATGTATGTGTGTGTGTGAAGTGTCCATGTGATGTCCATGCCATTCACACAAAAGACTCTATATTAGATTTTACCTGAATTGTATCCATATCCCAGTTTTAATGTAGTATAATATGTATGAACACAGTTAGATATTAAACACATAGAATATTTTTGAATAAATGAAAAAGACTGAATTAGATCACTGTTTACTGTGGATTATGCTGATAATGCTGGTATGCATTCTTCATCTGTGCGCTTCAACTGCACATCGTATACAACTATATTTAATTGCAATGTAAGTATTGCCAAGGAAACTCACTGCAGCGTCTTTCTAATTCCCCAAATCTGTTACCCATGTGAAATCCTAGCATACTGCATGTAAAGAACTACTAGTAGATCTTTGAGGGAGAGAGGTATTTTGAAACCAGTGCAGGCTCACTTCATAGTTTTCACTTGATTATCAGAATAGTAGTTTGCAATGTCGTAATGCTGCAATTCTCGGTATTGCCAATACCTAGGTGCCTTACGCAAAGCAGCGTTTAGATTCATTATGGGAACAAACTCAGGCAACAAACTTGCCCAGGTTTTGGCTGCACGTGCACTCAGGTCAAGTTCTGTCTTTTTCGGGTGGAATTTTGTTGAAAATTTCTTCACTTTCCATCATGTGACCAGCGCAGTGAACCCTTGCAGTAGTGAACCGTGATACTAGTGACTGCAAATCAGTAAAATTTAGAAACTTTCCACTCTTTTAAAGCTGCATTATAGCCAAGAAAAAGGGAGTAACGGAAAAGCAGACAAATAACCCCATCGAATTGTATGGGAACTGCGACATACGCAAGACAACCAAAAGCAACAATGGCACCGAGGAATCTATAACAGTGTATCTGTGACAGGGTTCTACAGCTAGCATATGCAGATGCTTTCTTCGCATTAGCAATACCAAGAATGGCATGCCAGGTCTTCTCCTCATATTAGCAGTGTAGGTTTGATGATGAAAAAGTGTTACTTTTTAGTGATGAATGATGAGTTTGTCACATTCGATTTGTCATCATGCCTGCATGGGTGATAAGATTCTCAAACCATGGCTGTCCATAACAACGAGCCTCGGAGACTTACTGTCACCTGGAACGTACCATATCAGTGTCGTGTGCAAGGCTACCAGCTCACGTATCAGTTGGCTCAACGGGAAGCCTGCCCTCAGGAGGCAGTAAATGACAGTCAGCTACTCGGCGTAAACTCCAACACATCACGTGTCATTCTCACTGGTCTGGAGAATTATGCAGTCTACGATATTTCCATAGCGACGGTGATTGATGGGACACTGAGTGTACCGGAAATCCTAAATGGGACTACCTTACCAGGCAGTAAGTATATTTTACCTAGGTAGTAATTTCTTATCTTGGAAGTTTTGACATAATGTACAAGTACATTGTAAAATTATTAGTCGCTCCTGGACTTGATTCATCTGCAGCATGTATATATGTATGTATGGTGGCAGAAAGAAGAGAAAGGGTATCCAGAAATGAGTTTCTTAAATATTTCTTCATTTTGTTAAAGTTTGATAGGAAAAGGGAAGCCTTGTCAGAAACACTGAAAAAAAAAATCAAAATATAATCAGGCTGATCCGAATGCTATTTGCATGCCTGCTAAAAAATCAAACCATGCAACAATTTGTGGGTTTTTGGGTGGAGGATTATTCAAGAATTTATTCAAGAATACAATTCTGAATTGGTAGATATTATTATAACACAGCACGAGTAGATGTAAAGCTGTACTAGTTTCTCTTTGTCATACATAAATGCTTCTTCTGACAGCTTACGACCAGTTCTGTCTTGTTGCGCTTTTCCACCGGTCATGTACTCATTGATCTTCTTTTGCAGAACCTGCCCCAATTCAAGGGACTTCGTTTAATGCCACTGCAACCTCCTTGCACTTCTGGTGGGATGACCCTTTGTGTGAAGATTTAAACGGAGAATTTTATAGATATGAGTTTTACGTGGAGCATCCAGATGGGAGAAACAGTCCGTCTGTCAGCAGCACAGTGAATAATTGCAGATTTGATGGCTTGCAGTCTTGTTCAGCATATGAATTTGGAGTGCGGATTCATACATTTTCGGCAATGGGTGATTATGTAATAATGTCGGCCACAACAGGTGTATCAGGTAATTGTCCCTCTGGGTACACTTGTTTTCAGGAAAGTGTGATAAAAGTCTGATGTTTATCATCCTGTATGTTTCTTAATCCAAAAAGGAAATTTTCACTCTTCTATGGGTTCATTATTCTACAATAAGCACAATAATTCTTTACACCGTTTGTCAATCCAAAACTTAAGTAGAGAACATTCACGGTGTCATTCCAAAGTTTTGAAATTGCAAAGATTCTTTCATCTTAAAATGAAATGAAGTCTCTTAATCAGAAAATAAAAAAGATGTGTACCATCAAATGAACCTTCGGAATAAACTTTTAACCCATTGATTTTGCTACAGCACACATTTCCCATAGACACCTGCCTGAGTATACTCGGAACTCGTCTTCAACGGTTTAATATTTTTTGTTTTTTCTGATGAAAATACCTTTGGAATAACTAACTCTATTTCATTTTTGGAATAACAAACCTACGTGATAACAAGCTTTATAAAATTTTTAGACTAATTAACCGAATTTCTTTTTCAGAGAAATGAACCTTTGAATAATGAACCTTTTGAATTGCATACTGTAACTAATAAAGTCAGTAAACAGCGGTTTCTAGCTTTGACAACTCCAAAGTTTCTCATCTGGACATCAAGCTTTCATGTATGTGTTTTTGCTCTCATTCCTTTTTTTAATAGCACTACCCCACCACATAGTGGTACATACCATTCATACGAAATGTACATTTGTATATTCTCTTTTTTTTTTATATCACAGCTCAGTGGTGATCACTGCTATCCAGCTTAAAACTATGCAATAATTCTCTCTTTTTTATGGAAATTGAAACATTACACTGTAAAATTCACATCATTTTTCTGATGGGAATATTACATGTGCCTCTTGTGAGGTTTGTAGGAGATATAATTGTGTTACAATTACGTTTTCATTAATTTTCACTGCATGACCATGTCCAGCTGATCGAGAAGTCTGGGTCAGAGATGGTCGGGTAATAGATGTCAGACTACATCACTTCACACAGCTCTGCAAAGTTTGTGTAACTATGTCATTATAAACATGTATGGAACTATGCTTTCAACCCTGATGTTAATTTTTCTTATCAGAACCTGGAATGCCAGAAAATCTGGTCTTGAGCGAGCTGGAGGATGAGAAGAGGATCACAGCGGGCCTGAATGTCCAATGGAATGCCCCCACCACTCCCCCTTGCCTCCCAGCTGCCTACAATATCTCTTATGAGCTGCTCTTTAGAGACCAATGTTCTACAGAAGGGGCTGGGGAAATTTCTGAGGGCGGGGTTGTGGGGGGAGCCGTGGAAGGGGCTGAAGGCAGGTCCGGCCCCTTTGCATTCAATCTCACCGGCCTCCTGCCAAACTCCAACTACAGAATCTACGTCGCTGGCAGTACGTCGGCTGGGCCTGGTTCCCCAGCAAAGACTTTGGCACGTACTGGCTTTGCTGGTGAGGTCATTTTTTCCTTTTGTGTGTGTGTGTGTGTTTTTTAAAGTTAGGTTTCTCTCATTTTTTGCATGTGCACTTTCAAGTACTTGGAAATGATTAAACAATGCTTCCTTTTTTCTTTTTTTTTGTCGATGTGTATGATGTGTATGTGTGCTCATGTGAGCTAGAGAGCACATCAAATATACATCTGTTTAGGTAAGATTAAGATTACAACACATCAGCACCCTTTTCCCACACTGAAAAGAAATCTTTTTGTACTGTAAAGATGTTTCAGTGCAATACAATGAATTGCAGTGCAACTCAGAGAAAGACTAATACCTGTAGGTGATAATAAAACTTGTTGCTTGTATTTCATTTCACAATGTGCACACTATACAGGTATTGTAGATACTGGTTACTTATGCATGTGGCAAGATATCACTTTTGTAGAGTTGTCTTCAATCTCTCCTTGTGTTGAATGCATTAAAACTTTTAATCTTCACCCAATTCCGTACCAATTCTGTCCACGTGAAAAGCCCCCTCCGGACCTCCCACACAAGTCGAAGCCATCACCATCAAGAAGAGAAGTCTGACGTTTTCCTGGGAAGAGCCAGTATGTGGAAAGCGGAATGGACCCATCACGCACTATGACTACATCCTCTATGACTGGACAGGTGATAATCAATCCTTTTAAAGATGAAGAGTAATTTCTAGTTGATCAGTTGCAATGAAAACATCTCGACAGAAGAATTTCCTAATTTGAATAGTTTCTAGCTGTCTCTCAATCCTAAAAGTTTTGTTCATGTAAGGTATATTTATTTCATAATGGACATTACTTCATCACATTGTTTTACCCATTAGTTTTCATACATTGTACATGTTCATATCACCTTCCACGTGCTCGTTTTTGCATGCTGGAACAGAAGTGTCTCATTTCTCTATGCATTGCAGAAGTCAAGATGAAGTGCAGCACAATAAATTTGAAAACAATCCTTAATCAAATCATTGATTTAACATTTCTATATATACAACTGTACATGTACCTATACCTATATGATACAAATACACACACACACACATGTGAATACTACAGGCATTCTGTGTACATCATGCATTTAAAGAAGAGCATATACATGTACGTGTATTTAAATTCGGTGTATATTAAATTAGGCCAGTTCTGTGAATGGTCCAATTTGGGATGAATTGCCACTGTGATGGGTACACGTGTATATGGTACTTACACAATGTATTTGTTGGTATTGTGATTTGTGAATTGTGATACAGCTGTAAATTGTTCTTCATTCATAATCTCAACATGAGATAATCTTTATCTATTATAAACCCTTTGCATACATTAAAGGTGCCATGGTTGCCAGTGGAAGCCAACCCTCTGGAAGCACAGAGAAGAAATTTAGTAACCTCACGCCCTACTCCTACTACAGCGTTTCGCTAAGAGCTCGCAATGATGACTTGGCCAAGGAATATGGGCCAAATTCCACTGCGAGGACAAGTGAAGCAAGTAAGTGAACTTACTTTGAATAACCCGTTGAGGACGAGTCCCGAGTATACTCAAGCAAGCGTCTATGGGAAATGTGTGTTGTAGCAAAATCAGTCCTTCGTCAACGGGTTAATATGTGACTGTGCGCATCACAAAAATAACAAATAGTCGCACAACCTAATCTCACATGAGGACTAAAAGAAAGAAAGAAAAAAAAGATGTCAACCTATTTAGTCGATCTTCAATTTTTTCACATTTTCTGAAGTTATCCTTATGCTTGGGATCATAAAAGGAAAGTTGGTATGAGGCATGAATCAGATGTGTTGATAGCAATTTGAGCTGAAACTGATAATCCCTTAATTATTGCTAGGGCATTTTACAGCATTCCCCCCCCCCCCCATTTATTTTGGAGAACGTGGGTTTGTGAGATTAAGCACTTGATTGGACCCCAAACCTCAGAGCCTGTTTTCTCAGTACACACTTTTCCAGAGTGTGTGCTTTCTTTTCAATATTAAGATGTGATAGGAGAGTCCATTTGAATTGAGTTACCTGGTATACATGTACATTCCTTTTTTTATATTCATTGAAAGGAAAAATGTGACTATGATCTCAAAAAAGGAAACCCTGTTGAGTCAAATTAACAGTATACGATTGTATATTTGAAAAAAAAAATGCTATATAGTTCAGCCATATACATTGTATAACATCTTCATGCAGAATAAGAAATATCATACAAGAAATTTCACACTCCAGTTTTTGTTTCAGTAGCCATAGAAAACCATAGATTGTAATACTTTAATGACATTCAAGGAGATATGGATATGATTTTCTTAAATTTGATTTCTTTGGTTTTGGTGAAATTTTTGCGTACTACAAGTTTGTAGTACCTGTAAAGTTTTGGTGACATTATTTTTATTCCCTATCACAATATTCTTCAGATTAGATTTTCCTAGCTGCACTGAGTAACATTTGATTTCTTTCTGTTCTATATCATCTTTGTGAAAGTTATATTGATATGGAAGACATTGTGTGTCTTTTGTTTCATATCAAGACATCTAGTTCTGAACATACATTTATTAGGAAAGGCTGAATGAAAAGATGACAACAAGGTTCTCTACAAATGTCATAAGACATTCTTGTTTGATTCCAGTAGCATTGTGTTTGTGCACAGAATTGTTCATATTAATTGTAAAACACACATGATTATCCATCTACTTCTGCAGAACCCGCTCGTCCGCGCAACGTGAGTGTTCCCCACTCTTCCCCTAACTACCTCGTTGTCCAGTGGCGGTCTCCGTACCCCCCGGAGGGACGGATCATCAACTTTTACATCTTCTACTGGGAGACCAGAGACAGCAACAGCACCGTCCATAATGTCAGCATCCCCTGCTATCAAGAGGACTGTCCGATCCACAATGCGTCGCCCTGCCGGCTGCTTGATTGCCAGAACCCAGATGTTATGCACACACACAGCGTCATGGGTCTCAAACCTGACACAAATTATTCCATTCAGGTATGACGATTTGTCTATTATTCCCCTCTAGCTTCTGCATTCATCTTGACCCCCAACAAGACTTGGTACTGTCTTATTTGAAGAAAAAGAGAGTTGTTCCTTTTCTATTTCTGACCATCTCTCTTTATTTCCAATTTTCAAAGAAATGCAGTCTGAATATTATAAACCATATTAATAATATGTTTGTTTACCGGTAAAAGTGTTTGATGTTGAGTATCTGCACTTATAATTCTTATTCTCCACTGTTCTTGCAGTAAAGGTTGAGACAGACACATTGTGGTGCATTGGCCTTAAATCTTTACACAGTGTACATTGTGTGCCACATTATTCTGAGACAGCAATGTATACATAGTCATGCTTTGGTAAAAACTTTGTTGTTCAAATCTATGTAACTTTCATAGATTTTTGTTACCCTGGACATGTAGTGAGCAAAGTTGTAGAGAAAATGCCAAGCTTTGCTTTGATGTACATGTGAATTGTATGACAAATCTGTGATTGTTTTTCTTTCAAATTAGCAGTAGATACATTATTGTAGAAGCATTTGAACACAAAACAGTGACAGAAAGTTAAAATTTATGTGCAAATCCAGTACATCCTGTCATGGTTAATAACCATATAAAATGCAAGCTTTATGTGACAGGAATAAAATTGCGAAATTTAAAAAATGAAATTGAGCAAAATATGCGAACTTGGCACATAAAGAGTTAATTCACATAGGTATAAAGTGTAAATCTAATCTGTCGTTTAGATTTAGTCCGTGGACTTAAGCAAGCATGATGTAGGCTCACTTTTCATATGAGCACATGAGTGTATTAGTGCCTGCTTTCATTGTTAAAGTCTGTTTGCACATGTGATGTGTCATGCACATTTACATGCTAAAAAATTAACATTATATATAAAAGACAGAGGAGATTTACAACCTACTACACTTGTGAATTTCAGCCAGTTGTGTTGATCTGTTTGTGCTAGACACAGTGCAAGAGAAAAGATGGTTTCAAAACAGTGAGTGATATACCATTTTTCCTGTTACCATCATGGTTTTGGTTGGATTGTAGATTTACGCCATTTTTGCCTAACTTGCACACACACTCACACAGGTACGTGCTGAATCCATCATCGACGTAGGCCCAGCTGCCCCACGGACTCCTATCGTACAGCTCACAGCAGAAGGGAGTAAGAGACTTTGTTACCTTTTCGTCCCACACTATATGGACTGGGAGTTGGGACTAGGGGATCTGGGAAAGTGACATTTAGTTATCATACTTGCCAACTAGTAAGATTTTATCAGATTCAGTAAGATTTTTTACGTTAAAAATAGCAAAATCAGATTTTCTGTCAGAGAAATCAGATTTTTAAAAAATATTTAGATATACCTTTCATGTGTATTTTCTGAAGATTTGACCGAAAGTAAGATTTTTAACTTCAGTTTGCATATAAAATAAGATTTTTGCAATCCACAAGTAAGATATTTCATCTTGAAATGTTGGCAGGTATGAGTTATCCTTCTCTTTTGTCTTTGTGTCTTGGTTATTCGTTGGCTGTGAGAATTACATTTAACAGGTTATTTTGTTCTTTTGGACTAAAGTGCCATCCATTAAAGTGGCATCAAGACAAAGTAAGGACAGAGCTATTGTACATGCATACTTACCCACTGTCCCTACAATCGTGTATTTAACTTTTCATTAAGGACATCCCCTATTTTTGCACTTTAAAGTGCCATCTCTTCATACATTTTTTTTTTTTCATTTTGTCTCTATGTTTTTCAAAACCTGAATGAAGTAACGTTTAGGAAATTTGGGAATTTCCCCATTTCCTATGAAAATTCAGTACTCCAAATTGTGCCTACTTTTTAGTTTTTAATGTTGGCAAGTGCATACATGTATATGTACTAATGTGCATATACTCTTGGGAGATCTTTGTATTCTGCAACTGTCCAGATCATGTGCTAAGTTCAAATTTCAGGAAGGTCACATACTACAATCTAACTTTAAAATGCTTTTGTGTACAGAAGTAAATTTTCCACTGTTGCTTCAAACTTGATCATAAAATGAATGGGAAATTGTGGGTTGTTTTATTCCAGGTTTTCGTGATCATTTTTATTTTCTTGAAGAGTGCAATGAGACATACACAATACCCTACAAGCCCCTTTTCATTTTTTGAAAACCTTTTGCACACTGTTCACTTTCAACTCTAGTAACTTTTGAAATGATGCTGCTGCTGCATTTAAAGATTGGTACAGTGTAGTTATGAATAGAATGTGCCTAATGAGTGTGGCAAATCATAAAGCTTAGAAGGATAATCCCTGCAGTGCTGTTACTTAATAAAGTTTGATATCCTGTTTTTCATTCCATTCATTGCACAGAGCACCACTTGGTGAGATTGAGCATCTGACTTTACCCTAAATTTCAAAGCCTCATTTGTCAGTTAACACTTTCCAGAAGGTGACCAGATTTAATGTGCCCATACATTTGATGCGCCCCTAACTAAAAATTCATACCTGGCAACTTTCTGGTGGTTTTGTGATGCAGGGTCACAAATGTTACAGTTTACCAGCTAGCGACTCTCTTGGAATCAAATATCTTTCCAATAGTGACCAAACATGAGTGAGAAATGCACTTTATATTCTGTACAATGACTTCTGTGCCTGTATATATTACTATAACTGTCTTCATCTACATGTATCAATTATGTGTATTTACATGTACAATGTAACTCTTTGCCATATTCGCATGCCCGACTCATTTGACAGTTTGCTAGCTTTTGCATGTTTTCTTCAAATGCACAACCACTCAGAAACCAACCAGTAAATCCTGATATGCCCTAGCTAGTGCATTGGAAGTGTCACAGCCATAGCTTTTTCATACAGTGTAAGATTCGCATCACACTAAAGCTTGCAGTTTTCTCTGCAACTTTGCAGTGAAGTGCATTTTGTAGCACAAACACTTCTACAAACACTCGCATGGTTGTGCAAATGGAGTGTTTTCCAAAAGTGCTCATACTGTGGTCTAAAAATGATGTGGCACAGATACACATAGGGGGCTTCAATACGCACAAAGAGTTAAAAGATGTCGGCACCGCTGTATCTTCATAGTGTGAGGTATTCATCTGTCCATCCATCCATTTGTTTGTTTGTTTGTTTGTTTGTCAGTCTGTTTGTATGTGTTTCTGTCTGTCTAGTAGTGTGTTTGTTTCTCCATGTCTGTGACAGAGCCGAGTGCCCCAAGAAATGTGAGCATCTCAAATATTGGTGAATCTTCAATGACTGTCAGCTGGACTGTGCCTGAATACCCAAATGGAAGAATCAGTCAGTATAAGGTATTGCTACCAGGGGGGTGTTTCATCAACGTTTGCCAGCGCTGACAACTTGAATCACCATAGTAACAGTCAGTGATCAGAGCATCTCAGCCAATCAAAACCAAGGATTTTGCTGAACTGTCGGCGCTGACAAGCGTTGATGAAACACCCCCCAGATATATCTTCATCACTCAATTTGTCATCTGAAGAGATCATCGGAATGTTTAAGTTTGCCTTTTATTATAAAAAATATTCAATCTCTATGTTTTTCTTATTTATATATATTTTTTTGTACTGCCATACAAAATCAGCAAAAACTCATGTACAAATGTCAGTAAGAAGAAGCTTGATAGTAGCTTGCATTATTTGATAATGCTGTAGATTTTAAGACTATAATAACACTGTAGGCTGTTATGTACTGTAATTACAACTATATTCTATGTTTGACTGATTTGAAGCAGCTGATCTGATAACACTGATATATTTACAATGTTTTAAAAGTGGGTGCTCTTGTGTTGTGCTTTTATGGTTTTTATTTCCAACAATTTTATCAATCAAATTGTTAAAAGGGTGAATTTAATTTCAATTTCATTTGTACTGTATCTATCAGTCTTTACATACATGTAGGCAAAATCTGTACACCAGAGTTTGTGTTGTATGTCATTTGATAGTTAATATGAAATGATTGCTTCTAACAGACTTTATTATACTTGTTGCATGACTGTGTCCATGCAATATGTACATGTCAAAACTGCACATGTACAAGTTTATTCTGCTCTTTTGGTCATATTTCAATAATATCCATTGTACATGTAACTTCGCATTAAAAGGGCACTTGATCAATGCATTTCATACTCTGACACAACCACTGCAGATACTGATTAGAGTCAAGCGCAAGCCACTCGAGCCATCATTCGTCCCAAGTACAAGTGACACTGAGGTTATACCTGTAGAGGGCGACGTGTGGGAACATATTTTGCGAGACCTGGAAGCGGCAGTTTGCTACGAGGTCGGTGTAATTGCAGCAACAAGTAAAGGCGGTGATGGGGACCGTAGTCTGTTTGTGGAAGCCTGTACAAAACCTCCATCAGGTAATACGTCATGCCATATTATTGTAGTGTGTTTACAGTGACAACTACATAGTAAGTCCTGTAAAACAAGAAATTTACACATGCCTGAAACTTTGGTGAATTTTTGGAGAAGCCAAGATTTGCGACATTGTAATGCAAGCAAAAGTTTTGCCGACACAATGTTTTGAATGAGGTATGAGTACAGAGGGATACATTTTGAAGAAAACTCATACATGTATCTTCACCCCTCTACTTGATAATCGCTTGCGTTCATTTTTACAGTAATTTGCTTTGTCCGTTGTGGGCTACATTGTCTGACTCCTGGAGCTTAAGTAAATTTGTTCCAAGTTCAACGTGTCACTGCAGGCAACCAGGGATAGCCTGGTGGTTGTGTCGCTGCCCGGAAAGCAATAGATGACAGGTTTGATTCCCGCTGGTTCCTGCTTTTCTGACATGTTTGGTAAAAATGTCGATAGGCTGCAAATTTCATTTGGTGACTTTTGTTGTGGAAAACATTACACTTCGTGATCTAAACTCAGGGTGTGCAATGCTACATTAAATAGAGAGAACACTTGGTCTTTGGAACTTGTATAACCTCCATCAATGACTTTTCAAACTCTTTCTATGGAACAGTTTCCATGCCCCTTCCCTGCTAGTCAAGCTTTGTATAGTAGGAAAGAGATTGATATGCCAGATGATGTGCCAGTTGGGAAGATAAAAATGGGAGAGCTTTAACCCGTTCAGGATGGACTGATTTTGCTATTCCATTCTTTCCCCACAGACACCTGCCCGAGTATAATAATAATAATAATAATTGATATGATTTATATAGCGCCAAATCCACTCTGCAGAGTGCTCTAGGCGCGGAAGGAAGAGAAAGTGAAGGAGATAAAGGACATACAAATATCAAGTACATGTAATAAGTAGTCAAATTGAGGCTTTAAACAAGTGAGTTTTTAGACTGCTTTTAAAGGAGTCTGATGAAGAACAATTTCTTACGGCCGAGTATACTCGGGACTCGTCCTCAACGGGTTAATAATTGAAGCCCACTTAATTCTCTTTACAGCCACATGCAGTCACTTTTCTTTCATTCTCATGATACAGACTTACCAATGCCCAGTCCACCAGTGATTCAGATTTCACCAAGTAGCAGCAAACCAATCATCATGATCAACGCTGTGGAGTCCAAGTACATCACGTGAGTGAATATTATTGAATTCCTTGTCATGAATATGACAGGGGATTCTAGTAGAATAATCTAAATGATATCAGACATGCTATGAAATGTGAGCAATGCACACACTCAGGCAAGAACTTCCGAAAAAGCATTCACCCCAATTTGACCTGCCTGTACTGAGGTCAGTGAAGCAATCGTAAACGCTCTTTCCAAGCTCAATTAAAGAAAGTGAGCATAAACAATGCTCCCGTGAACGATGTTTTGAATCAGCGTTTTGAATCAGCATTTTAAGGCACTGATTCTGCCTTTACAAATTGAGCATAAACACACCCTTTGTTTGCAAGGAAGGTTGAGTATGTGAGTTCCCCCTGCCTGCTCTGATATTCCAAGTCCTAATCTGTGTTCTTGGGGCCTTATGTACCTTTACTTCGTTAGTAATACCTGCAGGTATATGGAAATAATGACTTTTAAAAACTCTATATTGTGCAACTTCTGCGAGCCTCTGCAAAGCGTGCCATCAAGACTGCAACACTTCGTGGATCGCCACAATCTCATGAAAAGAATAATGCACATTTACTTTTCAGACATGTCCTGGTGAGCGTCACTAGGATAAACCCCACCCCAAGTCGCCGGAGGAGGGAAAACGAACTCAACGCGTACCACGCCAACCCAAACTCCTACATCGGGGCGAAATTCAGTAGGGACGAATTTCCAGTGAACTTCACCCTTGGAGACAATCAGACCTATGGTGGTTACTACAATGCTCCACTGGTAGAGGGTGCGTCCTATGAAATACGCACCGGTGTGGTCAGCGATACTGAATACAGCGTAAGTTCATCAAAACTAACCAAAAGTCTTTCACCCGTGATGAAAAAAGGTAGAATGGAAAACAAAAATAAAAAGAAGAAAATCTTTAACATGACTGTAATGTGTAAAGTTGTACTGCATGTATTACAGAAAGTGGAAATTTAGTAATGTGTACTGTTAAAAAAAGAAGCGTGGTCATATTACTTGAGGCAAATATGAATTTGCCAAGGAAACACTACTGACGGACGAAAACCAGCTTACATTGTACACCATTATATCTATTCGTAAGATAGTGATTTTCTTGTATGTTAATAGTATTCAAGAAGAAGAATCTACACAATGTCACAAAGGACTGTATGATTTTTGGGTATGCCTTAAGATACTGTGTACGTTCGTGTCAACAAAGCTGGTTTTAGTGTACATGTTTTGTTTTGTTTTGTTTTGTTTTAATATAAAATGTGCGTGACAATTTTATGCAGGTTGCAAATTTGCCTCCTAAACTTGAGAGGTTATGAAATGTGTGACTCCAGCACACAGATATTATGTGTGTCAGACAGGCATGATTTTAGAACTCCTTTAGGTCAAGCCAATATTCTCATTTACTGTAACTTGAATTACTTTGGCTAAAATCTGTAAAAGAAACATGATTAGGGTTTTAATTCATGTAGGAAGAATTGTATGTTGTTAGAGACAGAAGTAAATGATCTGTTGTATATACATGTAGCCATGCCTGATGGCATATCTGATCGTCATGATTTTTTACCTCGTTTGTTTTTTTTTGCAGAAATCTGTTGTGTTTGGTGATCCAACTAAATTTAATGGTAAGACTTCATTCCATATCTTGCCAGGATGTGTGCTTCGTTTTGCAAATCGCATCTTTTTACAGCTTTCTATACTGCATGGTAGACAACTTTTAAAAATTCAAGTCATCGAAATGAGTTTTCCTGGACTAGATTGGAGAGCAGAGCAAATCTGAGTTTATTTTGAGCTGATGTGATGATGCTTGAAGGGATCAAACAGTTTTGGTTGAGACTTACATATGTGTAATTTCAGGTTTCTAACATTTTTTGGTGAGATAATGAGAAACCTCTTATGAAATATGAAAGCGCATGTAATTCTAATAGGAATTCAACGTTCATTTGATGAAAATTGGTTTTGAAATGGCTGAGATTAAAAAAAAAAGTCGATTATAATAAAGTGTGGAACCCACACTTTATGTGACGATCCCTTTGTTTTACTTTGTTTTTAGATGTTTGAGTCATTCCAAACCCAATTTTTGTCAAATAAACTTTGAATTCCTCTTAAAATGGTATGATCTGGACTATATCATAAGTGTTTTCTTGGTACATATCTCGTAAAGAGTTAGAAGCCCAATTCTCATCTCCACCAATACTGTACCATCCCTTTAATTGGCAGGAAGAGAAAAAAACATAACTACAACTGTACACTAGCTGCAGTCCTGCCTTGCAAAGTACAATTATTGTATGAAATATATAGTTCCATAGTCATGCCTCTTGAGTCAACTAAACAAGCAACTCCTGATTGAGCTTTCTCTCCGAACTGATTTACTATACATTTCTGTTGGCTTTGTGTATCCACCATACTGTGCCAGCAAATGCACCACTACTTCTTTGTGTTCCATATTTTGTTTTAAGTTTCTACAAATGCAGACCTATAGCAGAAAGATGATGGTGGAATGGTCTAATGCATAGTGCGTGCACAGTGCTTTAAGCAACAAGTGTAGGATTCGGCCTGCCTTGCCTCAGTGTTTACATAATTGATCAAATCAAGACACTCTTACTGTCCACAATGCTCTTCTCCACTGATGTGTACAAACTTGTAATGAGTAACTGATTGGAAGCTATAAAAATGGCCGCCTGACTGCATGCTCTGCTCCTCAGGGGAGTGGGGTGCGTGGATTGTGGTTTTGATTCCAGTGACTGAGGTAATGATATACATTGTAGAGTATCACAACATGATAGAAGAACATTATCTTCATATGTAAGAAAACAACCAACTAAACAAGAAAACAAAGCTGATATACATGTACATGTAATATCATTATTATTGCCACCATTTTAAATTCTTTATGTCTTTCCTTTGATTGTACCTTACACAGCTCCAATAATCAGCAAGCCTGAAAAACCAAAGTCTGGGGTCGGCGTTGTAGTGGCAGGAATCATGGTTTCTTTAGTGCTGATAGTCGTGGTAGGGGTTGCAGTTTTGTATATCAGGTGAGTGTGGTAATGATGATGATGATAAAACAAATAAAAATGGTTCGAGCCCTCCAGCATTAACCAGTATTATTGTTAATATGATGGGTGATGATAAGAATGATCATAGCACTGTTGTAATAGTGATGGTAATAATGAGCATTTGAAATGCAACATACAGTCAGACCTGTCTAGTGCATGGCCAGCTAAGGAAGTCAAAATAAAACAAAACAAAACAAAACAAAAAGAAAAAGTCGTGGCTGTAGACAGGTGACCACTATAGATTCACACAATCTGCAACATGGTTTTCTCTTCTTGGGGAATTTTTCAGTGGCTGTATACAGTAGGTGGCCACTAAGGCAGGTTTGCCTGTAATCGGAAAGCATTGAGGATACTATCATCAACATAATGCTAGGCAGTTTATTTTTGAGGATTGTAAATTGTATTTTCTGCTTATTAGAGATAGTTTGATTTGTACCTTGAATTCATACAGCTAAAGAAAAAGAAAGAAACATTGAATCAAGAGAAACCATACTTATAGGTGGCACATTTTCATTGTGCTATTAACATGCTGACCCACTTCATTGTATTTAAAACTTGTTGATGACTGCGCTACTATAGGCAAAATTTTTTCTTATCAAAATTTGTTTCATATAATCGTATTCAAATTGCATTATGAAACTCAGATTTTAACAGTAATTGGAAATTCACACACTGATACGAGAAGAGAGGAAACATGTTCTCACCGTACCCTCATTTAACCCGTTGAGGACGGATTGATTTTGCTACAACACACATTTCCCATAGACCTCTGCCCGAGTATACTCGGGACTCATCCTCAACGGGTTAACAGAAGAGTAGTAAAAAAATAAATCAAATAAAGTAAACACTAAAACAATGTGAAAGAAATGTCATAATTATCAAATATTGGCTGTGGTATTTTGGTCAGTATGTGGTCTGCCATCACTAGAGAAAAGTGACAAGTATCTGCGTTGCATAATTTCAGCATTGTAAAAGTCAACATATTATTCAACATTTGCTTCAAGGGTTGTTTCTTCCAGAAGTGTTTCTTTTTGCACAGTAACTCTGAATTCCATCTTTCTGAATCCAGAGGCCTAATCATCATGTAGCAGTAGAATTATTGGGTGGTTGGTTATGGAAAAGTTAACCTGTGACATTTTAGTGTTGTACGTACATTGCACTGAGATGTGATTGTTAAAGTCTGGTGCTGGTTTTGTCCAGGAGACGTCGAATGGAAAAGAGCAATCCTACCAGGTCAGTGTTCTATGCAGGCAAGCCGTCTGCTTCCAGATCTAGGTGAGTAGCAGCTCCTCTCTCAATTGATTTTGGCTCGGTTTCTGTATCTCAAAATGCCCTCATTCACTATTTAAATGGTGGTGGCAAAGATTAATGTGATCCAGGAAGCTACAGATTGTATATGCCTGTAGAAATAGAAATTGCATTTGATATTCGCACATGATGTTGATGCACATTTGTTTTGAGTTTTTGCTCCTCTCACACGTAGTAAACCCAAGACAGAACTACTTTCACTTAGCTACTTGTACTTCAACAAGTTCAGTCACCAACTGGTCACATCGTTAACATTCATGCACAACCGATTGGCACTTTAGTCACATATTGTAGTCACTGAATTAGTCATGTAATCCATCACACCTATAGTCACCACTTCATGCACCTTATGTGTCACACATAGTCACCATTAGTTTCGTTATTAGTCTTATCATATCACCACCAGTCAAACGATGAAATGATAAAGTCTCAAAACATATGTGCTGTTGGGCAAGCCAGCAGATATATTATGCTAATTGGCCAAGGAAGCATGGTTGAGAGCAAAGAAATTGCTGAATGGTACAGCAGTCTAACGTATTCTTAAAACAACACAGACTTACTGGCCTTTTGTCTTTTTTCGCTTTCTGAAAGCTACAACAATGAAGTACCCCTGCGGCATGTTTCGACACTAGGCAGAGGTAAGTGCAGTCTTGTTGCATGAGGGAAAACCATGATTACTGTTGAAGTGGAATTTTTTTTTGCATGAGTAATTTTTCACGCTTGGTTGGGTAAGATGAATTTTGCGTGTTCTTATATCCGCTGGATCAGGACATTGACTACTGGAACATATGGCATGCAAAAATATTTGCGTGCTTTTATTTTGGCACTTGTGTCTGGTTGTGCAAAATAAGCAAAAATTTCCACCCCATGAAAATGTCCACTTTTAAAGTAATCTGTTGCCCAATGTTGTTAACCTTGCGTGGTGTGTAGTATAAATCTCTGAGGATGATTGTATTTCCCATTAACAGTTTACTATAGGTACACTTCATGTGTTTTTTTTTCTCTCTCTCTTATGCAATACATGTAATAGATATCCATATGCACATTGCAGAACACGTACATGTATTTGTCTCAGTTAACCAATTTTGGGAGAAATAAGTCTGAAAATGTGACTCATAAGAGGTGATGTTATTTTCAGATACACGCTCAGTGGATGGCCTGTCTGATGCCAGCGTTCACCAGGAGGACCCCGCGATCTATGCGAACTTTGAGGAGAGCAGTAGTGCGCACCAACCCATCCCTCTCAATGACCTCATCGACTTTGTGGCCAGGAAGAAAGCCAGTCCTATGTCAGGATTCAGACAAGAGTATGATGTAAGCCGCCATTGTCTGCTTTCTTACCACTCATGGCTGTACCTTTGTCTTATGGTTTGTGAAGGGGGAAAAAACAAAACAAAAACGTGTAGCATTCGTGGTGGCCAAAATAGTAGGCGTGGTACTGTGGTGGTAGTAGTGGTGGCAGTAGCAGTGATAGATGCTTTGGTGACAGTAATTGAGGGGGCAACAGCATTAGTAATATGGTAGTGAGTTGTGGCTGTTGTAGTTGTAAAAGTGGTATGGGTGGTACTGGTAGTTGTAGTATTTGCAAACGGGATTATAGTGGTATTAGCATAGTTGTAGTTGTGGGATGTTGTGTGTAGTAGCAGCTGTAGTGGTAGAAGTGGTTCTGGTAGAAGTGGTAGTGCTAATAGTAGTGGTATTGGTGGTAGTAGAAGTAGTAATAGTAGAAGGGCAGTATTTGAGGCATACTCGTGTAAAAAGAATATCTGTTACTGGGGTACTCATGGTACACCGTATTTGGGGCAAGGTTTACGTATAGACATTTGCTGTGAATATGATCATACTTTGTCCACTTTGCAACTGGCATGGGTGCTCTGTTTTATCAGGCAAAGTCTGCTCTCATCAACCCGATGTGGGGGCGGGGAGATGGGAGAAATGTGATTTAGTACCAGAGGGAGTATCAGTTAAGCCACTATTGGATGACTCTTGCTTATCCTTTCTTTATAGAGACTGTCACTGTATGTGATGAGGCAAATGTTGACAGATTGACAATCAGTGCTTATAGCGCTGATCAGTAAAACAAACCATACTAGCAGATGACCTGCTAGGCAAAGAGTTTGGTGAGTCTAAATTGTAGAAATCAAAATATCATACACATTTCTTTTCTCTCTAGACTATTCCTTCATCTCAGCTGCATCCGTGGGATGTTGCAGAAAAACCGGAGAACAAGAGGAAGAACCGATACAAGAACATTATTGCCTGTGAGTTTTCAATAGTGTGCACAACCCATTGGCAGTATATCATTATGTTTTGTTTTGTTTTGTTCTATTGGTTGCATGTGGGAAGGTGTCTGTGTGTGTAGACAGCAGTCCATGATCGCATCATTTCTCCATCTTTTGTGATGTTGATGTATTTATGTCAAAAGAGAGAGCTGGTTGTCAGTTTTGGTAATGTCATAATGTCTGTTGAATAGCTGCCATTGCTTGTATTTTGTAAGCATCTTCAAATACTAGTACTGTGTTGTATGAATATTTTTGAGGAGTTTTAATTTTGCCATTGTTGTATTGGTAAAATTGACTCATTTCAAGGAAATCATAAACAGCCCAAAATATTTCATCCTTTTAAAAAAGTATAACTTTGCTGCCAAGTTTAATGAATAGTTATCTTTCATTTATTGAGGAGGAAAGAAACTTGATTTTAATTCTGTCGCTGTGTATCTCAGTTGTCGCTTTAGCCATCTGCGAAATTGTTTTGCAGGTCCTGATTCTCAAAATATTGAGCTTGTGAAATGTACAGTGTGTGATACATACAGTACAATACACTCTCACCAAATGTTTCCTGCCCTTGTGGGCTGTAAAAGACTAAGCCACACATAGTAAAAAATTAAGTCACACATATTTTTTCTTTTTTTAAGTGATACAAGAGCCACCATATACATGTTGCATGGAACATTCCATTGTAGAATGGGTCTATTTTGAGATTTTTTGAAATGAACACACACACACACACACAGACACACACACACAAATGCCATTACATGTATATGCAGAAAATGAACATTGTGAATGTTTTCTCCTCCCGCACTTGTTTGACATTCTGCTCACACTTCACTGTCTCTATCACATTAGATGACCACTCTAGAGTCAAACTAACACCGTTTGAGACTGACCCACATTCTGACTACATCAATGCCAGCTACATTGACGTAAGTACATGTAGTACCTTTCTTCCTGGATACATTTACATGTAATTCTGCAGGCTCCAAAAGAAAGTACACTATACATTGAGAGAAACCTGATTTTCGCACGCGCAGTCATAATGCTTTTCTACACATGTTTGTCAGGAATTAACTCATTGAGGACGAGTCCCGAGTATACTTGGGCAGATGTCTATGGGATATGCGTGTTGTAGCAAATTCAGTCCGTCCTCAATGGGTTAACTTGTATATCCCCATATTATGGTACTTTCATGGTAATGATGGGTCTTGAAACTGGTAGTGGAATTCATTTTTCCGCAATTCTCTTTGATAGAGCTACAATCTCCACTTTTTTTTTTTGCAGGACAATTGTAAGAAGCATTATTCTGGATCTTAAATATTTGGCTGCATGCAATGTATGGTATGGCGTAGATGATTATGTCTAAAAGAAGAGATGTGTCTTTTGAAGAGTCTACTAGTCTCTAATCAGTTGAAGTTAACCCGTTGAGGACGAGTCCCGAGTATACTCGGGCAGGTGTCTATGAGAAATGCGTGTTGTAGCAAAATCAAACCGTCCTATACGGGTTAATACGAATACTCATTTTTTAATTGTATTTTGGTAACGAGTGGTATTGCTTTGTAAGTCAGACATTACTGTCATGTTCACTGCATATGACAGTCAAAATGATTTTATATCGAGAGAGAAGATGATCTGAAGTAGAGTTTAAAATTCTCTAAGATTTAATGGTTTATATTGTATTTGAAATGTTTTATAGTGCATATGTCAGTAACAAAATGCTATTTTCTCTGTGATTTAGGGCTACAAATGTCCACAGATGTACATCGCAACACAAGGTATGTACGTATGACTGTACATGTACATGTACCTCGATCGCTGTACAACTATTCTGAGAAATAACAGTAACTCAAATCTGTGACAAGAAGTAGGGCTGGGGAACTCTTGATTTGTTTCTGGCAAAAGATCAATTATCATCCGTATAAGGCATTTTAGGAAATTTCAAAGCATGTACACTATTCAATGAAACATGTGAGCTAGTGTATTAATTCCCCATAGGCTACTGTGGTATATGAGCAACTACAGTCTGTGGTAAATGGCTATGCAATAAGACACTGTTATCGTCTTGTATGTTGTGCCCATGTGCATACCCTTGCTGCATTACAGTTGCACAAACTCTTTCCACAAGTGCAAGTCACAACTTACATATTGTAGTGTAGAGTTATTTGACAGCCAAGTCAGCAGCTGAGGTTGATGTTTTGATATACACTGTAATTCACTGCAATCTGCACTAATCAGTGTCTTTAAGGGAAAAGTGTTGGAGCCCTTTACTCATTTAATACCCCTATCCCTTTAACTAATTTTTACCACTTTATCTATCAAAGCTGAACTGTTTCTACTTTGATATCACTTACATGTACATGTACAGTGTACAGTCTTCAGACCAAGGATAGTTTAGAGGACACACAGTGTACAGGTTTGAGATGAAATGAAATGGAATGAAATGAAATGTTATTCTTATTCCACATACCGCCTGTAGTGGACATTATATTATGATATATACAGAGTATACAATATACAGAATGTTTTGACATTTTTGCATACAGTTACAAATGTGCAGGGGAGTACTGAGAAGCAGTGCTTGTAAAATGTAGACCCCCTATGGAATGCAGGCAATATAATATCAAAGAAATCCTTAGAAGTCCTTTTTAGTAGAGAGAGGTCTACTGTCATGTTTTGCTGAAATGCTCAATATTTTAAGATAAGATTTAGAGTTAATACTACTCAGCGTATGGATTTTGTGATGTTTGCACCCCCTACTCCAGGACCCAATGTGGAAACAGTGAAGGATTTCTGGAGGATGATATGGCAATACGACTGCCGCAAGATTGTCATGCTGACCAACCTTGTGGAAGGGGGCAAGGTAAGCCAATGGTGATGGTGATGGTCTTGTCATTGTTACTGTACATGCAATCTGCAATCGGTGAGCTGTCCTCGGCAAGAGGTTAAAGCTAAAACATACATTTTACATGTACACGCGTAGTTCTAAGAAGGGCTCTAAATTCGTCTTCACCATTTGAAATTTGCTTGCAATAAATTGAAAAGCTCTAGCAAGGAACTTATCTTGCTGATGTGATTTGCCAGGATAATGCGTTGTTTGTGATAATTTTGAGATCAAAAGAGAAAAAATGATTTTGATCATAGGTGTACAACTTTTATTCTTGAAGAACTCTCCCTGTTCAGTGGTGGGTTGGTAGAATGTTACATTATGATTGATCATGCCCCAGCAATCACTTTTCCCAATAAGTTGCATGCAATTCACTCTAGTGTAGAAAATGGGTTGATGCAGCTGTGACCCAATAGCTACAAAATGTTTTCAAAGCATTAAATAAGATGGCAAGGTATTAATTTCTGCAAGAAAATCTGTCATTTCTGGTGTCACAAGCCCAAAGCAAAAAATTGGCTCAACATACTCTACCTTTCCCTACTGTAAGAGGACATTTCGGTGGCACTTGAATCTTGCGCAGACATACAATAGCATGCAAATATTTTTACTTGTTATTCATACATATATGTACCACTGTGTTAGGTCTTGATTCTGCAGAATCAAAAATATGTGCTATTCATCCAGATATGCTGCCAAGTGCAAAAAAAGTACTTGCATAAAACATATCAACTTGTACAGTATAATTTTCGGCTCTGCCCTGTGTAAGTGTAGTCTTGCCACTGATTGACAAATCGCCCTACATCAATGTAAATAAGCACTGAATTGATCAGTGTTTTAGTAGTAGCCATGATAAAAAATCATGGGTGAACGTACTCGAGCAGGATTTGAACCTATGTTGATGTAAGGCAATTTGTCGTATCAGTTGCAATAAAAACACCTCGACGGAAGAATTTCATGAATTTGAATAAACATGTAGTCTTGTCTGATGGTTTTATTGCAGAAAAAGTGTGAGAAATACTGGCCTCAGAGGAAGATGTTGTATGGAAATATCACCGTTGACCAATGGAAAGAGGAGACAAATGTCCACTATACCGTCCGGAATTTTACTCTTAGGGTAATTATGACTATTTTCAGTCCATGCTTAAGTAACTGCAAGCCATTTGCTTAGTGAGTAATATTCAGCAGAATGGCCTTGAATAAATGTTTAAAAGGTGCATCAAAGATTCAACAAATTCATTCTTATTTAGGATATACATGTAACAGGCAATCCAAAATATTGAAAAACTTGAACAATGTGTAACAGTTTTAATAGCATAATGTACGTATAAGAAGACACAATTAAATTAATGTCAGGCAAAACATAAATTATTAACACACAGTCATGAAATATAAACAGATGGTGTAATTGGTGACACAACATTTGCTCCTCCGACAATTACTGTGGTCTTACTGTATTTTCTCCAAGGACTTAGGGTAGGGTTATGTTTGTAGGTAGAATCAATGTTCGGCTTAGCGTGCAGATACTTCGAGGTAGCAATTGTTGCAGGAGCAAATATCATGGCACCAGTGTAATTATGTTGCATCTCCTGTGATTATATCGCGTTTATAGCATATCTCTGGGCCCTTTTCCCTAATTGATCATCTATGGTGTTGTCTGAATCTCTGAACAGAAAGAGCATGAGTCGCGAGAGGTGATTCAGTTCCACTACACCTCATGGCCTGATATGGGCGTGCCCAACTTCACCACGCCCCTGATGAACTTCATCCAGACCACCAAACTCTACGAGACTGAGCAGAGAGGGCCAGTGGTTGTTCACTGCAGGTAAGGGCAACTTCAACGTTCAACTTCAATTTTAATATCGCTAAAATCTCCATCAGTTTCTGTTGTCAAAACACGGGAGTGCTTCTATGGTACAGGTGTCTGAAAACTATAAATCATCAATGATTATAGATTACCTAATCTCCTAATCCTTCTAGTGTTGCCATGTGTCTTCCTGTTGGAATAAGGCATATTGTTGCTGTTGATTGGGCTTACAAACTTGTCAGCTACACTTGTAGGTAGGTAAAGTTTCCATGGATAATGGAATGTTGAGAAAATATCTTGGCAAAGTAAGTGTCGGTGAAATAAAGCTTCACGAATGCACTATTGCACGTACAGTGTGTATACTGTTGCTGTGTTAGTTGTAGAGTACGATGGGAAAAGATGAACAGACAACTTAGATGAGCTTCTCTGTTGGACAGAAGGGGGGGGGGGGTGGGTCAACTTTACTCTATTGATAGTATTCCTTGATGCCACTTACACGGTAGGACATACTGGACATGTTTCTTCAGTAGTATGTTACTACTAGGCTATCATCGCGAAGTTGTAGTTACAGTGAAAAAAGAAATTATTATATTCTTTTTCTTCAGAAAAGAAATGCAAATTCATGAGATTAGATTGACAAATCCCCCATACTCAGAAAGATAATCAGCAGAGCATGTGTGTTTTGAGAGGAAATATCATTCAGAGTGGGATATGAATGTAGATTATCAGTACATATATTTTAGGAAATGTGTGTGTGTGCGTGTGTCTGTGAGTGTACTGGCTATGAAACTATGTTCACCCAGCCTTTCCACACTCTGTGCAGTGGACACTGGGGTCAATGTGAATGAAAGGAATATGTATTTGAAGGGACAATGACCACTGCTGTTTTGGTTCCAGTGCTGGTGTTGGCAGGACGGGGACATTCATCACACTGGACAGTATGCTGAGCCAGGCAGAAGCTGAGAATACCATCGATGTCTACAACTTTGTCTGCCGGATGCGACACCAGCGCATCAAGATGGTCCAAGTGTCGGTGAGGGCAGCTTGTTCAGACCAGTCCTTCCATCAAAGGGAGATGGGGAGGGAGTTTATTTGTTGGAAACAACAAGGAAATGACCCAAGGTTGTTCTGTCATGATAAAGCAATATCCTTAACCCGTTGAGGACGAGTCCCGAGTATACTTAGGTAGGTGTCTTTGGGAAATATGTGGTACAGCAAAATCAGCCCGTCCTCAACAGGTTAATTGATGGCTGTTATGCATTTTATTCAACTCTGTTATGAACGTGTATGTTCTTCTATATTTTCTCAGTAGGCTTAATATGAACACTATTGGCTTAATGACTATGATAAGTCTCTATGCCTGGCCCCAGCCATAGCAGACTTGGACCTTGGCTGTACTCTCCTGATTGCAATGAATGAATTTAATTGCAAAATAAACAAAGGTTGAATTAATTACTTTTTGTCTGTCAGTCTTCTTTTTAAAGGTATGTAGACCCGGTAGTTGTGGGAGTGCTGTTGGATGATAGTGCCCATAGTGCTGATCACCGTTAGCAATGATACGAAGATTGCCACAGTTGAGCTATAATCAAGAGTACAGTGCATAGGTGTTGCTAGGTAACATTGCCTTCGTTGTCTTCTCACAGAAGAAGTTTGCTAAAGCTGTCATCATCAGCTGAATCATGAGCTGAACTGTGATCGGGCCACTGACTACAGTGGATCAGACCTCTTCGGACTCGTGGAAATGGGTCAAGCGTAATCACTGAAGATGAGTGGATAGCAAAAGTCTATGTAGGAAACTTGCTCCGTGCGCCGGCGTACGCATTTGACTAAAACCACCAGGTCTATGTGCCTTTTAAAGATTGTAAATGTTATGATTAGGGGATAGTTTTATGTGTGCTTTCCGCTACCTCCTCTTCAGTTTTATCTGACTTCCGTTCTTCCATCTCTCCATGTTCGATGCTACTTCAGGAGCAGTACCAGTTCATCTTCGAGGCCCTACTGGAGACCTTTACTTGTGGAGACACCAGCATCTCACAGGACGTGTTCCCCCAGCGGTATGCCTCCCTCCTCACCCCTAGTCCGGACACCGGCTCCACCATTTTGCAGGAGCAGTTCCAGGTACGTGAAGGTGCTCTGGAGCCCTTCCGTCCATTTTTCCCAACCCATTTCATAACAATGATATGGTTTTCTTTTCTGTCCAGGGTAGCCTCTTCATTGTTCATGTTGTTCTGCCAGAGAGCCCTGCCATTATTATTACCCTAGCTAGGGTTAGGAAGGAAGTTGACTACCATGATTATGTTAACCAGCAGCTGTTTAAGGAAGGTAGTTGGTAAGATTGTTTTAGGAGTAAACTGCATTGAAGTAGGGAGCTGTTGTAGGCTGGTATGCGATGATTGAACACGTTCATATCTACTGTAGATAGAAACTTGAATTGTTGTTTCTCCCTTGATAAACAATTTCGGGAGTGTGCAGCATGGTCATTAAAGTGCAAGATGCGCTCAATAGATATCAAATACAAAATCATTGCCTACTGGGGCCTAATATGTCCTGTAATTCACAAAGCCTATAGGAATAAGGGAATCAGAAAATAGGTTAAAGATATTACCTTCTCTGGGAAACTGGATGGACTTTGTAATGTCCTTTTGAATCACTCCCATCACCGAGTGGTATTCTTAAGTGGGCTGGGTGATAGCTGTTCTCCAATATGAACACTTCAGAGATACTGGATGGAAAGTGATGACATCATAATGTGTGAGCTCCATTAACGAAGACTTCCACATCTAATGTAGATATCAATGGCAGAAAGTTCCTCAAATTGATACAAAATTGATTCATGAATGGAAAAAAAAATCAAAACTGTAAAACATCCATCCAAAGTGAATGTTCAAATTCTAACACAGTACTTTCAAAAGCGCCAGTGGTATTGTACTGTTTGTTTTGTTTTTGTTTTTTGTTTTCCTCACAGCATTTATGATTTATGACATTAAAGTACAACATCAGGTCGTAAGAATCCAGTTCAGGAGTTGCCACAGGAGTTGTAGGGGGTGTAGAGTTGCCCCTTTCTTGTCATCACTACAAGGTCTTCTCTGGCCCAGAGAAATACAAACGTGTACATGTGGTATCAGTAAGGGCCCCATAAGGATAATTGCCTTTATACTCAAGTGGTGTTGGTAAGGGACTGTCAGACACTGCTAAGAACCATGGAAAGTATGACTAACAGTAATTGAGTTAGAGCCTGTATCTCGGAATTTTGACCCATCTTGATTGATTTCCTTTTCATGTTTCAATCAGCGTCTGGATATTTTCACTATCAAGCCAAGCAAGCAGGAACAGAGGGCAGCCAGGGATTCAGAAAACACCAACAAGAACAGATATGTCGGCAAGGTGCCAAGTGAGTGTGGATCACCGTTGTCATTATATTATAGTTCTACATGTTAAGTAGCTACATGTGTATTGGACTTGCATTGTGAGCAACAATTCGTGCAGTGACATCTTGAGGACCAGCATGTGCTTGGTTACTTCTTGACCAGAGCCGGTTGCAATCAATTTAATCATTTTAATTGCAATCATTGCACCTTTGTAGTGATTTGATACTTCTTTAATCCATTGAGGATGGGCTGATTTTGCTACAACACACATTTCCCATAGACACCTGCCCGAGTACATGTACAGTATACTCGGGACTTGTCTTCAGTGGGTTAATGAAATTGGCCAGAGATGGACAAGTGATTTTATTATGTACCAAGTGCAACCTGTGCATGGAACATACTGTGCAAGCTGACAGTATTTTTCACAAATGGCAGTTTATCAGACATTTTTGCGAGCTGTTAATTTCCCCTTTGTATTCTTCTCATTACCATGGTAATTGTACCTAAGAAACAAGCATAACAAACACTCTGAAAAAAAGGGTGACTTTTCAAAGAAACCGTTGTATTATGCAAAGTAGAGCAAGCATAATAAAGTGCTTGTACCGTTCTTACATGTAGATTGACTATGTCAGGGAGCACAATCAGTATGCCTGTGGCATTGTGACTTGACTAGATCTTCTGATCATTACTTGATATTGCAATGCCAGTGTGCCAGTGACAAAGCCAAATTGAATAGAGCACCTTATCTCATGTAAAAGCTCATATCATTGCATTAATGACCATTCACTACTTTTATCAGACATTACAGTGAGCTGTCATATCTGCACTGTAGTGCATAGAATACTTAGCACTCTGTAGTGAAAACTGCAAATATGAGTCTTTACAATGTTGGAGTTAGAATTGATATGCCTTAACCCTATTCTAACTGGGCTATTTGAGACCAAGTTTTTACTTGGGTGGGGGGGGGGGGGGGGTCTCGGCCGCCGATTGCACGATCGCCACAAAATTTTGCCTGAACATAGAGCTGGATGTCAACTACAAGATTACCTGGTCATACAATAGAAAAATGTTGATTTCATATTTTTTAATAAATTAATTGTGAAAATTAATGCATGAAATCATATTTTCACCTTTAACTCCATCAAAAAGACTGAAGGATTATTAAATTTTTGTGGCAGAGTTCCTCAAGACACATCAAACAATTTTCTTGTAAAAAAAAAGCGCAATCAAAATCATTTTCTTTTGTTTTTTATTGTTTTGTTAATTTCTTATGTATTTCACTGTTTTTTTGATCTTTTGTTTTCTATTGTTTTTTTTTTGCCAAAATTTGTTGGAGGCACTTTTTCAAGCTTATCTACATTAGAATTGATTTATTTCAATGGTTAAAAGTTGAAATAATCTAATTTATATCAATTACACAAAAAAAAAACACAGTTTGCATTGGATTTGCACACGAACTCATGAATTCGAGCGGTTTTCGGGTTGACATGCATATGCAAAACATTGCATAACTTCAGAACGGTGTACCCGGATGTCGCAAATTTGGTCTCAAAATATGCGGGAGACTTCAATAAAAAAAGTCATGAAACAACGTGGCAAAAACTTTGCGCGTTGCGGAATCGTGGCGTGAAACGTTGAGGGGGGGTCAATTTGACCCCCCCCCCCCCCCAGTTAGAATAGGGTTAAAGTCATGTCTTTACTTTGGTATTGATTTATGAATCATACTTAGCATAACATGTTTGTATATTATATGAAATCATTAATGAGTGGCAGTGTAGTGTAATATCTGCATCGGCTCAAGTAGTAAACTGAGTGTTAAGAAGCAAAGAGTAATCTGGATTCTCTTTCCATCTTTTACCAGCTGACAAATCCAGGCCTTACCTGATAACGGAGGTGGAGAATACAACAAACTACATCAACGCATCATTCCTACCAGTAAGTAATGGCAAGGAATTATGTGATGACAATCAAGCAGCTATTATGAAATGGGGTTGAAAATCTCTGCAGTCTGATTGGTAAATTTTCATGCATTGAATTTTAGTGATCCACACTGAGGCATGAGTCCAGTAAAATCCGAATGCATGGCTCAAGTCTTGTATAGTTTTGTAGGTGTACCGGGCGCATGATGGGGAAAATGGTTGTATTTCATAAATTTACAGGCCCATTTTATAACACAAATGATGCACAGGCCTATTTCGTGGATCAGTGAGAATTGGATGCTGTGGTTTAACTTTGGAACAGCCTAAAACCTACGAGCGCAGCGAGTGGGTTTAAGCAATTCCAAAGTTAAACTCGCGCATCCAATTCTCACCGATCCACTCTGTCCTGTGCATCATTTGTAAAGCAAACTTTCTTCCATCCACTGATTACATTTCCCCCTACCCTGCCTTCCCTTCCCTTCCTCTCCACTCACTCCTCTCCTCTCCTCTCCTCTCCCCTCTCCCCTCCCCTACCACCTTCCCTTTCCTTCTCTCCCTATCTTTTCCCCTCCCTGTCCTTCCCTGCCCCCTCACCCATCCATTCCTTACACTTGTATTAATTTGTCTTAACCTGTTGAAGACAAGTCCCAAGCATACTTGGGCAGGTGTGTGTGGGAAGTGCGTGTTGTAGCAATATCAGTCCGTCCTCAACGGGTTAATGCTCTCTCTGTCATCTCTATCCCCAAACCAGGGCTACACCAAGAAGGATGCCTTCCTCGGCACCCAGACACCGCTTCCCAACACTGTCATTGACTTCTGGAGACTGGTCTTTGACTACAAGGTCTCCACCATCGTTATGCTGAACGGACATCCCTCCGAAGATGCTGTAAGCCGTTTAGACTTTGTCTGCATTTTCCTTTACTTAAATAATATGAATGGCAGCATCAGTAGTACCTGGTTGATATTTTGCTTCTGCTATTACCACCACTAACACTACTACAACCACTTTTAATTCTTCTAATACTACTACTACTGCTACTAGTAACCACTGCTACTACTACTACTATTACTACTACTACTACTACTACTACTACTACTGCTACTACTACTACTACTACTACTACTACTACTACTACTACTACTACTACTACTACTACTTTTACTCCTACTACTACTACTACTACTACCACTATTACATGTTGTAATTACTACTACTACTACTACTACTGCTGCTGCTACTACTACTGCTGCTGCTACTACTACTGCTATTACTATGACTGCTTCTACTTCTACTAGTATCACTACTAATACTACTGATATTGATAATTGCATTAACATATTTTATACAATGACAACTGCAGTAGTTGCAAGGATATCAATAACAGTTATATAAGTGGAACCAGTGATAACAGTAGTATTCATAATGACATGATAGTAATAGTGATGGTGATGATTATAGTAATCACAGTTACAATAGGCACTGATCATGAAGCACCATATTTTAGTGATGGAAGCACGTTTTGACCTAACAGGATCCTGTCTATTAGTACCAAACTGGCACCTATGTCACACCCACACATCTTTTCTTGGCTGTATTCCTCCCAAACTGCCTATGTCTGACATCTATTTTTTGGCTTGATATTCTTCTGTTCACTTTGGTAGAGATGAGCACTGCAGATAAAATGTTAGCTCAAGGGCATGATGCTGTGCTAGGGTTTGAACCCATGTCCTCATTGCTGGTACTGTGTGCAATCAGGTGGACCACTGTCTGCCTCAACCAGTCAGGGTTGCTCGATATGCTTGTACTGATCATACCACTGAGATGTTTATTACCTTTGCCGTGGAGGTTGTGTTTTTTTTTTTGTTTGTTTTTTGTTTTTTTTTTTGCCAGCTGTGGTTTGTTTGTTTGTGTATTTGTTTGTATGTGTGCAAAATGACTCGAAAAATTGCCAACTGATTTTGATGTACAGTGTAACTTGTAGGAAAAGTTTGTAATGACACAAGGAGCAGAAGATTTAATTTTGGTAGTGATCTGGGAATCTTTATGGATTTTTAACAGGTTTTTATCTTTTGGCATATAGAGTCACTGAACTTGGGAGTTCAAGCTGTGTGTACTTGAGGTTTGCATACATGCTCTGAAGTGCTCTGCTCTGCTGACACGAGGCACTGCGTAGCTGGAAGCTGATGACCTAAACAAAAGGCTTCTACATGTATATTGGAAAATTGGGCGATTTTTAGCATGCCTGTATGGGTCAAAATGAGTTGCTTGGTGGAGGTCTGTGCTCTCAGAGTGCTTTTCTAGTATATTACCTGTAGTTGTATTGTTCTTTTCCAGTATTGTTGCTGGTTCCATCAATGGTCTTCCATACAGGCAGCAACAGCAATCACATCCATCTCTATATTTGAACACTCATTCTGCAAAAATAAATCCTTCCCACCCGTTTATCCTGTTCCAGAGCATGGCACGGTACTGGCCAGACGGCATTAAGGGGGACCTGGCGGTCGGACCTTTCACCGTCAAGTTGACCAATGAAGAGAACAGTGGGGAAATCACTTGCAGAACCCTAGAGCTGACCAGCTCAACAACCAAGGTACCCAGCCACCAAGAGTTTTCTGAAAAAAAAAAAAAAAAACAAAACTTGTAGATACCACTCTTCAGAATAACCCTCCTGATGCCCAGCCACAACCAGCACGGTCTGTCCTGGTCAAGGATGAAATAATGGATGTGCAAATACTGTAGTGTTACAGAGTTATGCATTTTGATTTGTAAAGATCTAGAGCAATCTCAGAGGTGATTGTTGACTATGTCAGCCATTTTGTTATTTTTATTTTCACTCTTTTTGATGCAGAATAATGTGATCCACATACTTGCGATCCCGTTATTGTAATCTTAATGTGGGATTGCACCATCAGTGGTTTTACAGTGAGTCTTTTGCTTTAGAGTTTTTGTTCCATTCATTGATCTCACATTAAGACGTGCTTTAAAAATTGTGTTGAGAGGGAAAAACGGTACTTTGCAACTGCATGGTACCATATTTATTGACATTTGATTTCTGTATGTGTGTTCCAACACAGCCATACCAGCAGACTGTGTCAAGTGGTATACAGAGCTCAAAAAGCTTTAAATCTTTGTTCAGTACTGTATCTTGAACATTGTAGTCAATTGGTATTGTAGGAAACTGGACAGTGAGTCAAATGTTTAGGTTTGTTGGTTTGTGTGCAAGTCCAATTCCACTCTTATTTTGGCATTCATCTGATAAAACATCTCTTCTCCAATGGTTTGCCCTGACTAGTCTCGTGTTCAGACTGTGTATCAGCTTCAACTCAACACGTGGCCAATGACAGCTGAGATCACCTCCTCCCCAGAGTCTATCATAGAGCTCCAGCGTCAAGCAATGGCCTTCACCAGTTCGACGGGGAAGGACTCTCCAGTACTCGTCCACTGCAAGTAAGTTTTTGGAAGCGGCTTGCCCCTTGCTGACTCCCTACCACATTTTGCGCAGAGGTGATGAACTTTGCGAAAGTTGTAACAAGATTTTAAAGTCTTTAGGCTAATTTGTCTGACATCTGGTTCTGTTCCAATGCCTATGCTTTATGGCTATGTGAGATGTTGTAGCAGTGTTTTTGTTCACATTTAGATTTGAAGTGATTCATGTATTCATTGATGTATGATGGTTGCAGATCAATGGCATTCTAGCTTGAGTTACAGTACTTTTTGATTTTGCAGGACTAAGTTTTGTGTGTGTGAGTGTAAATGCTGGATGCATGCTGGCTAAATTTGATGTAAAGAAAGTGTTGTGGATGTGCATGGAATTAATGATTTTGTTGAACCATGAACACAGGAAACGAGCAGAAATGCTCTCATTAAAAGGACAAGTTCACCTTCATAGACATGTGGGTTGAGTGAATGCAGCAATATTAGTAGAACACATCATTGAGAGTTTGAGGAAAATCGGACAATCCGTTCAAAAGTTATGAATTTTTGAAGTTTCTGCTCACTCAAGGCTGGATGAGAAGACTACTATAGCTTGTGATGTCACATGAGTACAACGATATAAAGAAAGAAAATTCAACATATTTTCACTTTTCTCGCATAACAAAAGAACACTTGACTTCTCTCTTTCAGAAGGCTGGGGGAATAATACTACCCTTAACATATGTCAGTAACAAGTCAAAGAAATGTGCACTTTATTCAAAAAGTAAAGTTTTGTGAAATTCTCTTTTTATTTTCTTTATATGGTTGTACGCGTATGACATCATACACCGTAGTAGTCTTCTCATCCAGCAGTGACTACGCAGATACTTTAACAATTCATAACTTTTGAACGGATTATCCGATTTTCCCCAAACTTTCACTAATGTCTTCTACTAATATTGCTGCATTCACTCAATCCACATGTATATGAAGGTGGACTTGTCCTTTGAAATGGAAGTTCAGTGGAAAATAATAGTGTTAAGCAGTGGATGCTGTAAAAAAATATGCAGCAGATAAAAAGAAATTGTAGTATAAAAGCTCAGTTCACAGTTACATAAGTAGCAATGGTCTGACATGACTGCTGGACCACAGACTTTTAAAAAACATGGATCCATCTTAAAGTGATGATTTACTTATACCCTCTGCATGAATGGCTTTTGATGTATTGGTTGAAAAGAATACACACTTGCCAGTGCATTCTGATATGCACCCAACATGGTTGTTATGAAGACCTACCCATTTTTTTCAAGTACTTCTATTACAAATAGATTTCAAGACAGAGTCTGCATTAACCTTCAAATTGTAACAATGAACTGGCTTATAATATTTGGTGTGTTTCTCGGCTGGTAAATTTGCTCCGGTATATTCTAACTTCTACTGATTAGTTACTTGTACAGAACATGTGCTAGTATCGCAGGTCACTTTAGATGTTTGATTTAGATGACAATCACAGAAGTGATATACATGCAGGAACCAATGATGCAGAGAGGGTTGCAATGGCTACAAATTACACTGATTCAATTTCCATACTTAAAGTCCAAATATTCACAGCTGGTTGGTTGCTGTCCATACTCGTGAACTGGACATCACTGGATTGTACTGACATGAAAACTTGCATAATGCATGCTATGGCTGGGCATTAACCCATATGGGGCCAACGCACCTGTGTACACAAACACCCAAGTGGCCCAGCGCCATTCGCGCACACACGCCGACAAACAGACGACTCTCCAAACAATCGCTCTTCATTAGCAAGCAATGAAAAAAACATAGACAAGTTATATAGCATTTGAAAGAGGAAAACAATCTCTTTAATATGGTATACGTTGTACGTTGTATAACATGCTGCCATTTAATGCATAGTACAGTCATACAATTGTAGTACTCAGTGGAAGTGAATGACGTCATTCACGTGTCATTTTATACACTACGGGATATTCCGTATGTGGCCCCTGCGGCGCTCGGACAAACTACGGAATATCCTGTAGATGACCCGATATGGGTTAATCTGCTCAGAACCCAGAAGTGGGAGTGTCCATGTGTTAGCTTCACTGTGCAGTTGTGTTTCTGTGCTGGGGCATAGTGGACGGGGATGTGGACTCAAAACAGGAGAGCGCAAGTTCAGTTCTGACCCAATGCTTCGACAGTGATGGCAGGACCCCACTGGGGAGCAGCACTTTTTGCCACCTGTAAAGAGGCTTTGCTCGGTTAACGCCCTCTATTGTTGTCATAACCTCCAGGGATGGTGAGGGGGCAACAGGTACTTTTGTGGCCCTCTGCGGCGTGCTGGAGAGACTCCAGGAGGAGAAATTGGTGGACGTCTTCCAGGCATGCAAGAAACTGAGGGCAATCCGGAAGCATGCAGTGGCTACACAGGTGCGTTCTCATGTTCAGATGTTAAGCACATGGTTGTCTTGCAGATATTGATATCAAGTTGTGAAGAGGACATGCCTTATCATATTGGTGTGCATTCCTATTTTTAGAGTGGAAAGGTACTTTTAAAAAAAAAAATGCAGTTTGATTACCATAATGTCTATGAATATATGCTCCCAACAACTATTGGTTGATGCGGGAGCAAGATTTTTGCAATAAATAAGCAACTGTCCCATGAAAAGTGGTCAGAAATTCACACCACTTTATGGAGCATCAAAGATGGAGCTATGGCTGTAGTTGGTTTCAGTATGCTGGTGGTCTTAGTACTGCATTATCTGGAAATTAGTCCCATGCTACTATCAAATATGTGTTTACTGTGGACAGTTGTATATTGCCGCTGCATTTCATTGATGATGCAGTAAATTTATTTCCTTAAGGGGACAGATAATGGGTAGAATATATGCAAAGTTGCTTTATTTTATGAATATTTCGTGGAAGGTTTGTCTTGTCCTTCAGTTGGTTCTTTCAAATTCAAAATGTAATATGCCTTGGTAATGTCGCCATGATAATGTCTCAAGTTACAGCTATACAAGAGAAGTCAACAAGTCAAATAAAAAGAAAATGAATAAAAAGTTGAAGAAAAAAAAAAGATCATTTTGTAAATTTTTCCATGTCTCCCTGTTTGGGGCTTTACAAGAAGTTACAAATGTATTTTCCCAGCTTTGTGATAATTACTAACACCTCTTTGTTCTTTACACTCTTCCTCACTTCTGTTCCCCCTTTTATAATTGTGTTTCTTCTTTCTTTCTTTTTTTTTAAAAATCTTGTCGGCCTAATTTCTATGTATTTTTCCCTCTATTTTCTATCCTCTTACTTTGCTCTGCCTCGTGTACTGTACCATATGTCAGCATGTTGTACATCTGAAATTACATCTGTGATCTATTTTATTACACTGAACAGTTGTTAATGTGCCTCAATAAATTTTTCATGCATGCTCTTTGTGAGTAAAGTGTATATACATGTCCATGTATACTTAACTGTCTGCTCTACCCTTTTTCCTGATGGTGTATAGGACCAGTATGAGTTCATATACAACATCGTCCGCCTGCACCTGGACTCATATGACATCTACATGAACTACAGATAAACAGCTCATGACGAGAGTGGCGCTAAGGAGAAAAGGCAATCCTACGCAAGGATAGTAAATCTGCAACATTAATGTGATTAGAGGTGGGCTATAGAGGGTCAATTTTAGGTCATATTTTCAGAACATGCTCATCACACCTTAGTTTGATGACTTTTTGCCTACTGACACCATTTTTGAAAAAAAGAACGAAAAAAATGCAAAATCCGGGGTGCCCCGGCCGAAATCGTAAAAAATCCAAGATGGCCGCCGTTTTGGCTTTAAAAAGACATTTTTGGCCATAACTCGGCTATTTTTTGGTCTATTGTGATGGTTTTGGTGTCTAACCCCATGTTTTAGGGGTCAAAGAAATGGATTATCATGATAATTTTAGTGTAAAACCGAAGCTTCTACATGAAACTAACCTTTTTCCCACATTTAGGGTTGAATTTCCTTCTCCTTTACCCCTACCCCAACCGCCATTTTTTTGCCCTTTTTTCCGCATTTTTTTCAAGTCATGTTAACTACCATACTTTTGATAACAAGTTCTAGCAATCTGTTTTTTTTTTTTTTTTTTTTTTACTACCGACAATACAGCAAGAAATATACAAATAACTTACGGTATACATGTATGTGTCATGCCAATACTGGTATGTGGCTGGTGCATTCAGAATGCATGGTAACTGTGGAACCAGTATTAAATACTGTATCTGCTTTGTAGTGTCCATTAACATTTTGGTCATAAGACATTTAACAATATAAATAAATAAATATGATAATAAATAATAACAAATAACTAACATTATATATGGTTTACATATATGTGTCATGCACATATCGGTATATAGTGTGGCTTGTGCATTCAGGATGTATGGTACATTGTAACAGAAGCCAGTGCTTATACTGTATCTGCTTTGTAGTGTCCATTAACATTTTGGTCATAAGACATTTAACAATATAAATAAATAAATATAATAATAAATAATAACAAATAACTAACATTATATGGTTTACATATATGTGTCATGCACATATCGGTATATAGTGTGGCTTGTGCATTCAGGATGTATGGTACATTGTAACAGAAGCCAGTGCTTATACTGTATCTGCTTTGTAGTGCTGATAAACATTTGGTATTCAGACCCGTAGTGCATGACACATATGTAAACCACGTATAATGTAAGTTATTTGTATAGTTCTTGCTGTATTGTTGCAAGAAAACACCACATTGATAGCTAGAACTTGTTATTAAGAGTATGGTAGTTAACATGATTGAAAAAAATACGGAAAAAAAGTGCAAAAAATGGCGGTTGGGGTAGGGGTAAAGGAGAAGGAATATTTATTATCATATCTATTTATTTATATTGTTAAAGGTCTTAGGACCAAAATGTTAATAGACACTATAAAGCAGATATAGTACAATACTGGTTCCACAGTTACCATGCATTCTGAATGCACCAGCTACATACATGACCAGTATTGGCATGACACATACATGTATACCGTAAATTATTTTGTATATTTCTTGCTGTATTGTCGGTAGTAAAAAAAAAAAAAAAAAACCAGATTGCTAGAACTTGTTATTAAGAGTATGGTAGTTAACATGACTTGAAAAAAATGTGGAAAAAAGGGCAAAAAAATGGCGGTTGGGGTAGGGGTAAAGGAGAAGGAAATTTAACTCTAAATATGGGGAAAAGGTTAGTTTCATGTAGAAGCTTAGGTTTTACACTAAAAGTATCATGATAATCCATTTCCTTGACCCCTAAAACATGGGGTTAGACACCAAAATCATCACAATAGACCAAAAAATAGCCGAGTTATGGCTAAAAATGTCTTTTTAAAGCCGAAACGGCGGCCATCTTGGATTTTTTACGATTTCGGCCGGGGCACCCCGGATTTTGCATTTTTTTCGTTCTTTTTTTCAAAAATGGTGTCAGTAGGCAAAAAGTCATCAAACTAAGGTGTGATGAGCATGTTCTGAAAATGTCACCCTCTATAGCCCACCTCTAATGTGATGACATGCTATACCTAGGTTAATTTTTAGTGCAGCGTTGAGGTTTTGTGTGTTTTTTATCCTTGCAGTAACATGTTGATTACAAAGTCTCAAGGTCCTGACTGTGGTTATGTCAAATTGCCATCTCATGAAAATTTCATATTGATCAAATGTATATATTTTTTTTTTCATAAAAAGACTAATGCTTACGTATATTCCTTTCATTATGCATTGCACACTGCATGATAGTCGATGTAATCGGCTGTAATTATTGTGGATAGTAGCGAGACATTTTCATCTGTGCAATATAGGCCTGGCCCACTCATGTACACAATAGGCCTGGCCCATTCACGTACACAATAATAGTCATTTTGAAAATCAATGTTTTCAGTGCAATACAAACATTGATAATTCTTTTGTGCAGATATAAACCAAATCACGTAACTACAGGTATCATGGTCTTGCCTCTTGCCTCAGTGCATGTGAATGGCACACAAATAATTTTGTTTATTCTTTTAACCGCTAGATGCAACTCTTCACGCTAAGCCAGCTGTGAGTATGCCCAGAGTCATGTTCTAGTCATTTCTTACTATGTGCAGTTTGAGTTTTAGAGTACCTGTCTTTCAGCCTAGTGACAATTTTTTTTTTTTTTGGTCATGTGTTTGCTGCAATGAATAAAATTGCATTTTGCAGTGTGACCCAAACTGATGATTCTTAGTCTGTGAGTGGTCCCAGAATGTGTTGTGCTGAGAATTGCTCCAGTGAAGTTGAGTGCTTCACAAGAAATTAGATACGAAAAGCTTTTTATCACAGTGCCCTTGATAGCACTATAGTATGGCACTTGTCATTTCTGTATAATTATATCGTCGCTGAGGTGACAAGACCTTGTATCTCAAATTTTGGTGAAAATTACTTTTTTGGATTACTGGTCAGATAATCAGTTAAGTGGTGTCCTGTCCAAATCCTAGCTGTCTTACCCCCAAAAATGAAACCACCACAGCATGTCAAAGGAAAGGTTATCCCATTTGATATCATGCTTTGGCTGCCATGTTTTTTTGCTCTCCTAAACATTTAACATTTTGTACATACAAGGTCTTGTCCCCCCAGCGATGATACATATATCATGTGAAATTATTATTGTATGCAAAGTGGCTGTGCATCTTTATTGTGTCAGCATTGTATAAGCAAATGTAAAGAAATATCTATTTTTGTTGAAGAATATTTACAGCTTTACTTTTTTATGCAAATGTTGGAGTCCTTATATTTTAAGAATGTATGAAAGAAATCTACAATTTGAGTGAATTACAACATTAGCAAGTTCTTACTATTGTGTATTGATGTTAACAAACTGATATGATTCTTTGGATCTTAATTCTTACACAAATGTACTAGGTTGTGGCCTTTCGACTTATGAAGTTAATTGCAAGATTGAAAGATTGAAATACACTGTACATTAGTGTAGTGCATATACATAATTGAGACAAATATCTACTTTTTTAAACAGTACAGTGAAATTAAGTTGATCTGTTAGCATTATAATGTCAGTACTTACGTTCAATGCATTCCCCTTATCTAGAGATATTGTGTTGGAAATTTTGTCTCCAAAAGTCTATGTTTCAGTTCTTATGTAAGTATACACTGTCCATGTTTTTCTTTATGATGTATAAGTCAAACACATACACTCACATTCCAGCATGCCAGTCAAGATATGTAAATATTTCCAAATTCCAGTTGATGTTGACAAGGCATTAGTGACATTATTGCTTATTAATTTTTCATTGGTCTGATGTAACAATTGACTTAATGAACCAGTCTTTACCACAATCAAAAATATTTGTTTTTGATTCAGAGACTACATTTCATCGGAGTAAAGATACAGTTATGCAGCTTCGTTTGATACATTGCTGAAAGATGGGAAGAATTCAACATGATACTGTATATTTCATTTTGTCAAACTTGACGGAGGTGTGAAAGATTTCTTCCCCTCAAATTATGAGCCACTTGGAATCATTCCATGTGAAACTGTACATGTATATCCTAGTGACTCGATATGATTTTATACATTTCACACAGGTGCAAAGAATACACCCCTTTTGCTCTGCTTTATGACATTATTGTGCATGAAATAATAGCTGTAGAGTGTAAGTGTTGCTACAATATTATGCCTTTCAGTAGTATGCAATAGTATGGTTTATTCGATTATGATGCAATGTGTACATATTATTTCCTGTGTTCATAAACAATCACGATACCTCTTCAATGTAGAATGTAGATCTTCATGAAAGCAGAGAAAGTGTACATTTGGTCATTTTGGGTCAAAAAAGTAAGCAGAATAAAGAAACAGTTTGATTTTTAGTTGGTGTTTTCCACACCTGCAAAATAGCTAACAGAGAACAACTAGACATAATGGGACATAAAATTTCCATGAAATATCCAAACATCATTCGTATCTATTTTGCAATATTTGTGTTGTTTCAAAAATTTATGTTCCTTGGTGATTAGCATAAATGTTTATCTTTTTGCCTCTGTGGTATATTTTTATTTTATTTATCTTTTTATTTATTAATTTATGTATATATATTTTTTTTGTACATGCATGCGTCATTTTGTCAATTCCCCAGAAACATTTTAAAATTTCCCTGACAATAATGATTCCATAGCCGAGGTAACCTGTTCAGGGTGCTTTTCGATGCCTTCATTTTTGTTTTGCATTTTCTTTTTCAAATGTCATTTCCTGGTTTATTGTTTTTTTATCTTTTTTTCTCCTCTCCAAACAAGCAAATGGTAACGAGTTCCTTCATGTAAAGAGTTGTGCAAATGTGACATTCCCTGAAAGGGGGCGTGTCTACAAAATTATTGCTGTACCTTTTATATACAGTCACAGTGCAGCCTATAGGCTTTCAAGATTTGCCAACACAGAAAATCCTCTACATGTATCATTGACGTCATTGCACTATTACTTTTAAGATATGTCTGCATGCACAATCTTGTGCCTTGACTTAATGTAATACAGTTTTGACTCATTTTATAGGAGTTGTATGACTCGCCCCTGCTATGACACATGATAGTGATACTTGTAGTTACAGCACTGATAGTGATAATAGTCACAACAATGATGTATAGTGAAAGTAACAGCAGTGATTAGATACAATGAAATGATGTAATGCTTACAAAATGGACAATTGTTGCTGGATAGACTTTATTTTGCTGTGTTGTAAGAGTGAAGACACAAAGAGAGGAAAATGTTTGTGTGTTTGATTTTCTGAAATATGAGAGAACCTTGCAGAAGATGCACTCTATGCGATGTTTCAAGTATAGAGTGTACTGTATGTGTAGCTTACAATAAAAGGTTAAAGTGCCCAAAGTGTCAAAGTCTTGCCTGTATTTGTGGGTATTTTACTGCATGTATATGCTGGGCTCGGACCCCCCCCCCCCCCCACACACACACACACATACACACACGCACAAGATGTGATGAAATCGTCTGCTGTATGGTACAGTATCAGCACAAAAAACAACATCAACAAAAACAAAAGCTGAACCAAGCCTTCACAAGATGTCAATGTGTAGCACTCTCTATTTCTGTTCTCTTTTTTTTTCGATATTGCGTTTCAACGAACAGTAAAATGAAATAATTACACGTCACAATTGCAAGAACACAATACAACATAATCAAGATATGTAAGAAAGCTTGCACTTTTGACGGTTCAAGCTCAAGGTTTTCATAGCACTTGTAATTACCACCTCCGAGCGGCAAAACCTCTTGGTAAAAGAATGTGGATAATAATGGGAATTTATATACTAAAGGGGAATTCCAGACGAATTTCATACCTTCACATCATGCAGTACATAAATCGACAGCTCCATATACAAATTTGTGGGTTTTAATGTGGTCCTAGATCAGAGAAATCTATACACTGTACTCTAAAAACCTCAAACAAATTACACTGAACGAAGATGATGACATAAAAGGCTCGCACATTTCAAATGTAGCATTGTAATTGTGTAGAATTTATGCACACTTTCTTATTTTGTTCTGCTTCCTTGAGCCCCCATTCATGCATTCTTATGGTGAAGCGTGCTATAAAATGTCATCATCCTTGTTTATTGTGATTTCTTATGAAGTTTGAAAACATTCTCTTTCCATATCCCCATCACTATAAATCCTGAAACTCTGCATCCAATAAAACCAAATTATAGTTGTTCAAAGGTAAAAATCACTCTGAAAATCCTCCGGAATTCTTTCAGGGTTCCCCTGGTACTGCGCACATCTTTATGCAGATCTCTGGATACCTATCATGTATGTATTTACTGAATTAAAACATCCCATATGCATGTATCAAAGAAATAAGCCACTTGTTTAAACTGATTTTGTCCATTGGGAATCTCTTCTTTTTACATCTTCAGTACATGTACTTGAACAAGCGTGACGTCTGAACAGTACTCAAATTCTGTAAGTGATTACTTGTTACACACCTACCTGATCTATAATACCTGAGTAATCAAAATACGCATAATGTACAGGACCAAAATATCAATACTCTGTATGAAATAAAATTTATAATCATACATGCATAGATATTAATGCATGAACATAAATTTCATATTTGTCTTCAAATGGCGTTAATGCGCAATACACTATGATCATTTTATTACAATCATTAACATTTGCCATTCACACAGTATAGTTACAAAGAAAGTAAATCACACAGGATGTAAATATTGTTACAATATCCGCAAACAAATTTTACTCGATCGAAAACAACGCATGGGCGGAACTGTGATATTTTGACCACATCAAATTCCACGACTTATCCTGCGTTTAGGACATAACTTGTGAGATTTCCTTATGCGCTAGGAAACAACAGACTAAAAGTACCAAATTTAGGAAGAAATGTACTAAAGCTTCTGAATACATGATGTATCCCTCTACAGTTGATGTAATCTCGTGGTAAGATTTTTAGCAAAGCCCGGCAGAACTTTAATATTCAAGCTTGTGGCATTTGAGTCCTGACCGTCCTCTTTTCGGAATGCGCTATTTTCCATTATATATATTTACCTCATTCAATGTTATTTTCAAATGATTTGAATTGCGTAGAAAAAAGATTGAATTAATCATAGAATGTTTTTCTTCGACAAAGATTGACAGTAAGTTGATTCATAATAGTGGGAACTTTATATCTTCCCCGCCCTGCATTGTTTGCTGTATGAAAATACGTCATTTAATTTTCAAGTTATTGGAATCGCATAGACAACACAATCGTCCAAGAATTACAGAAAGTTGATTCCCAATGCCGGGACGAGTTTCTAGTTATTCCGTCGTGACATTTTGTAGGTGTGATGCGAGGTCTGACAACGCCTCTGTATGTGCACTTTGAATCTTATTTAGGTTTTGAACACTGCTGGCAATTCATACACTATTATTTACAAATAGTATAGTGACGTGCTAAGAATCATCAGCAGCTTTTTATACAAATATCATCCATCATGGAAGGTCATCAGTTAATCTGAAAGAATGAACTGCGCTCTCACCTGCGTTTCCCTGCTTGATTTCCCTTTTCCCTGCTACACAGTTTCGTCATGGTCATTTTCATTCGCCGTTATCGTGTCTTGCTCATAGTCCGCCTTGTATCTCCTTTCCCTACTGAAACTTCTTCCAAGTGATTGATTTCCATTTTTACTCGATTTACTTCCAATTTCTTTCTAAAGTAATCTACGTTCAATTGTGAAGCTCCACTACCAATTAGCCATGTTACCTGCATGGTAAATTTACATAATCGTACGCGTTATATATAGATCATCCTGCGCTATCATCCTAGCATATTTCTATTTTTGTTGTATAGTCAGGAAGGAAACAAGATTTGAGTAGATAATGTAAATCAGGAAAAAAAAAGAAAAAAAAAAGATAGAATGCCATTACCTTTGACATCATGGCAATGTAACTTTAATTTTCAGGGACAGATCAAAGTAAAACGTATCCCGGTGATTCTTTTTTTCCCCCCAAACTGTTTAAACGTTAAGTTTTGCAAATAATCCTTGCATCGCAATGAGATGAGCAAAAGTTTAAGTTTGAACCTGATATCGGGAATAATATTCTCACTGTTAGACTCACGATTACTGTAATCCATTTCCTGTACGTGAACAGCGGTAGGCCTACTCAAATTATTCTCATACTTCGTAGCCGGCTACTTCCGCTTATAAAAGAACGCCATTTATACGGAATAAATTTGTTCTACATAGTCTGGGGGCGTTTCATAAAGCTGCAATGTATTCTTAAAGTTTCGAACAACTTACGAGCGACTGGTGATCAGTTCTTGTGCTGAATTATTGAAATTCTGGTATGTATAGCACATCAAAACTGATCACTAGTCGCTCGTACGTTGTTCGTAACTTTAAGAACATGAAGAACAGCTTTATGAAACACCCCCCTGATCAGATTATCAAATTCATATTAATCACGTTCTTAGAAAGGGTATACTCTATCTCATTTTATAGGCATATCAGTAACTTCCGCATAGAATTATATAAGATCTTAATAGACATTTAAGTAGATATTCCCATAATTCTTGCGCACCAGCCATGCGGTGATCCTACACTGGAACCCAAACTGGAACTTCGGCCTACGGATGCCGACGTATGACGGGCAAAAGAGGTCGCAAGGTTGAAGACATCTAATACCTGACACGGTATAGGTCCACGGACGTGTCTCGTGCTGCACTAAACTCGACAGTTCACGTACACTTCGAATGAGTCTAGATAGGACTTGACTATGGTGTAAATAAACTCGTACTGCGCCTGGAAAGCCAAGTTATAAGGAGAGAATATTTTGAAGAAAAAAAAAAAGATAACTATAAATGAAATACTTTGTATTGCGAGGAGCCTTTTTGAATCAATCCGTTTATAAAAGTTGCATCATTTTCCCCAAAGATTACTATGGCTCACAAATCGCTGCTTCATTGAATGCCTCGAGTATGCGGGAGTAAAAGATCCAAGTAACCTCAGTACTGTTCCCCCCCCCCCCAAAAAAAAAAAAAAAAACAACAACAACAAACAAACAAACAAACACAAAAAAGCACAAAAAACAACAACATAGCAACAAAAAAAAAAAAAACCCCGTCGTTTTACCTCATTTCTAGCTACTTAGTGTCTCCTTAAGGTGTTCAAGAATCTAAAAATGAATAATTGCTAGTTTTGATACATCCAATCATAGTGTGCTTGTGAGAACACATCCATACGACAGAGCGCGTTTTTAAATGTCATAATATTATATAATCATCATATCAGTATAGAGACTGGCGTGAAGGAAGGACAGGGCTTACCAGCGATGCTACGGCCCCCTGTCTCACGGCCCTCAGTCTCTTACAGGCCTGGAAGACGTCGATCACCCTCTCGGCTGCGAGTCGGTCTAAGACGGACGAGGCAGCGACAAAGGTACCTGTTGCTCCTTCACCATCCCTGGATGCAATGTGACGATGGAATATTCGTAGCTGAACTATTTTTTTTTTTTTTTTTTTTACCACTGAATACATTGCAGCGAAATGGTGATTTTATGTTTACCCTCATATCATTTCAAATAGTCTTATATAGCCACGGAATATGGAAATCATAAGAAGCTATCTACTGAGAAATTTGATGGCAAAATGATGGACAGCACTGTTCCAATCTTAAGATAGTAACTTTAGAAATCAGACGGATTTGGAAATTATATAAATATATTATTCATAATCTAATGTCAGTGTTACGGGTATCACATTCAACACCGACTGGTTAAACAAATCTTCCTTGCGTTCGAGGTGGTTATCAGCACATCAATACTTCTTAAAAAGTGATTTTAGTTTCATAACATTATTGCTCTCGAAATAATTAGTCATCCCCCTTCCAAAGAATTTATATCATGTATTGTAGTATATGATTATGTATGAAGAATTATATATGAAGAAGATGGAGAAATAGAGAAGAAGTTCAGAAGAAGAAAGAGAGAGGCTTCAACAACATTTGAACAAAGAAAAAAGAATGATCGTCACCCGCAGTGTACTAAGATGGGCGTACTCTTGCCCCTGGAGCCGTTCAAACCGATGGCTCTCTGATGGAGCTCCACGACAGACTCTGGAGATGAGGCGACCTCAGCAGCAAGCGGCCACGTGGTCAGCTCTAGTTGGTGTACGGTCCGATCACGTGACTATTTCATACACAATTAATGCAAATGATCACTCACCAGGGAGTCCTAAATGCACAACTATAGCACTAATTCTCTCAGGTTTTGCATTCTATCTGCAGCTCTGTCTTCGTTTCTGTCGACGAGGATTGTTTTTCAAGACCAGAGACAATTACTAGCCTTTTGTCAAGGCCCTCTCGCTGTATGATGACTACGGAAAAAACAGGCGAGCGCGACAGCGCGCAGTCCAACTCGGCTGAGCTCACTTCGTTCGCTCCATTCGCTCACCACCATACAGCGAGAGGGCCTTGGCAAAAGGCTGGGAGACAATGATTTCGCTGTCTGGGAAGTCAATATACCTTGTCAGTGTACCCATAGTGTATCTATTATATCTGAATGTGGATGTTATCAACGATAACACTAATAACGATTATAATAAGATAATCAGTTGCCTTGCCGTCTTGCTATTAAACCTACAATCAAGTATGAAGGGTGATTTTTTTTTAAACTCCGAATGTGACCATTGCACTGATCAATGCACCGTCGTCACCGTGACCATCATCATAATCATCATCGTCGTCGTCGTCATTGACATCATTAACATTTGAATGTGAATATTTGCGGTCGTTTTGATCTTCTGTAATAGCCAGTTAAAGGGGCATTCCAGACGATTTTCATAATTTCACATCATGTAGTACATAAATCAACAGCTCTATGTACAGATTTGTGGAATTTATTCTGGTCTTTAAGCAGAGAAATCAATACTCTGAAAAACCCAAAACAAATTACACTAAACAAAGATGATGACATAGAGACTCACATATTTTAGAAATGTAGCAATGTAATTCCATTACAATATCACATGCTTAACAAGTTCACCTGTATAGAATTTAGGCATGCTTTCTTCTTTTGTTCTGCTTCCTTGAGCCTCGACTCATGCATTCTTATAGTGAGGCTGCCATGTCATCATCCTTGTTCACTGTGATTTGTCATAAATTTTGAAAACATTCCTATTCCTCACCCCAATCACTGTAAATTCTGAAACTCTGTACTCAGTATAACTAATTTATAGTTGTTCAAATGTTAAAGTCTGAAAATCACCTGGAGGTCTCCTTAAAGAGAGAAGAATTTAAAATATTGACAAAACGTCGTGGCCCACATTCAATGTGTACCCAGAGTTATAAAGCAATATCGATACCGATTACCGAACACGAAGATATTTAACAATTATGTCGCGACAGAGATCACTACACCGGAGAAACTGAAGAGGGGCTTATAGTAATGTTTATCAAGTGCTAAAGACAGACAATTTCACGGTTTACAGATGTGAATTGTTCATTTGTCTGTAATTAATGGGAAAATGTGTTCTAGTGCACTTGAATGAATATCCGAACATGCTGAAAGAGTCTTCATTTGCCTTGGATTGCTGGCTATCTCTGTTGAAATCCTCCCTAGCAAAACAATTGAGGAACGTACACAGTCACATATAAAGCTCCAATAGAAAACCAAATTTATCATTACACTATTCAGATTAAGCTGGAAACCCTTGTAAAAAAGTACCATTAAGTACCATGGTATTACTATGGTATTACCATGGTATTACCATAGTAACCATGGTAAATTAATTTGTACCATAGTACTACCATAGTACTACCACAGAAGTACCGTACGGAATAGGAAAGTACTATTTGAAAATATAGAAGTACCATAATGTACCATAGTACTACCATGAATGTACCATAGATGTTACGGTATTACAATGAAATTACAATATGGTTGATGTTATACTGAACAGAGTGCCATCCTCACACGTGATACTTTCCTGGTTCTCCATAGTACTTTCATGGTTCTCTGTGATACTTTCATAGTACTCCATGGTACTCTTGGACATTTTCATTGCACTTTGTGGTACTTTCACAGTTCTCTATGGTACTTTCATGGTACCTTATGGTACTTGTTTGACTGGCATATGGTACTGCTACCATAATCTTGCAAAGTTGACTGTACAATTGCCCCAAGAAAGTCAAAAACATTGAAAATGATAATTTCCTCTTTAATAATCTAATCACTTAAGCTTGGCCTTTCATAGCATTGGAATATTGTTATACAAGTGATTCTGTAGTTTGCAAAAACTATGAATTAGGCATTAAACAGCCCAGTAAGATTTCCACATTTTTCCTCATTTTTTTATTACATTTTACTTGCCTATATATATGGGTAAGTGAATTTCTTCATTTTAATTTGTTCACTTGCCCGATATAAGATTTTACTAGCCCCGGGAAAGTGTGCAAGTGATTGTGTCAGGCCCTGTTTTACTTCAAATACTGAGTAGTTGAAATGCGCGCAACTCGAAGGATTACACTGCTGTAGGTTTTTTCTAACACACACATACACAGTTACAAGTGTACATAGCTTTTCAACATCTACCGTAGATGGATGCTTATTTGTGTGTATACATTGTACAGGCATTGCAGGCTAGACGTACCCTTGATGCCCAGGTCACTTCCTGTCTGCAATGTCATGTGATGTCTGGTTTTTATGCAAATGAGGTAATAATGAATAATTATCTTTATGACAGCCAATTATTTTAAGTTACGTAATATATTCAGTATTCTTTAGCCAATCAAAATAGTTTTGCCTTTGTGGCCATTGAGAGCTGCGCTTGCGCTTGCAGGGTACATGCAGCAGGCCCCAAAATTTAGTCAGTCCTGCTGCAACTTTCATAGAGTGATCACCAGTGCGTCTCTATTCTGCTTTAATAGATCTGGCACGTGCTTGTGACTCGGGCACACGATACTGTCAGTGATGAGTTTTTATTGACTTTGAGATTAGCTACTTCACTGTAGGTCACCTACTCGATCGGTCTACGTAGACCTCAGTTGTGTTCTGCACAGTTGCCTATATACTGATTCTGGTGGTGGATTCATATTTTGGACTGAGCATTATTTTTGGATAATTCCAACCCCGGAATAGCAGGCACTCCTGTGACGCTAGATTACTGCTAGAATCTACCAAGGTTTTTTATCAGTCGTACATCGCCCTAGCCTACGCACTGTGTAGACTTCTGATTGGACATTGACAGTAGTATGCAGTATCACATCAGGCTAGGCTATCTCCGTGGCGTATAGGGAGCTAACCTCGCATTGGTCCCTACACTGACGTCTGAACCTGCCATCATTGCAGTACTCGTGCACAGCAGGGTCCCTTCTTGGTTTAAAGCTGTTTCTTTCGACGACGCGGGCGCCCAGCACGGCAGTGAACATCAGTGAACAGTGAATACCACCCTCCTAGTTTTATCGTCAGCGGTCAGAGTTTTCTTCCAAGATTTTACGGATGATTTCTAGCGCCTGTGGCTGTGTTACTGTCAGATCTAACTGTCGACGGGACTGCTACCGACATATCGACTACCGCACTAGTGCTGGACTATCCTAGCAGGTAGCTTTTATTATTAGGTCTTAGATTTATACTTGGTACAACCATGTACTACAATCCATGTTTGTAAACAGCGGCGGCCTCCCGCTATATAAACAGTGCCTGTAGTTAAGCTGTACTACTATACTAGAAAAAGTAACAGTCCCTGCTGGTTAACGTGCGTACTGTAGTGTAGGGCCTACAGTCTGTATCCTGGTATATAGGATAGGCTATCTAACGTTAGTCTATACTGTTTTAGTCTCAGTTTTGTCGGCCATTGTGATTAGAACATATGTAGGTTACGTTAATGTTACAGTTTAAGCGGCGGCCTTCCGCTATATAAACAGTGCCATGCACAGCTGTATACTTGTCAACCAGTTTTAAGGTTAAGCGGCGGCCTTCCGCTATATAAACAGAGCCACAGCTTACTTGTCAACCACAATTTAAGAACTAACTGTAGACACGCTGTGTTTTCTCTGGATTTATTTTTGATGGCTGATGCCTCATAAATAAAAATGGTTTAAGCCAGATATCTTGAACAGTATACCGACCAGTACCAAAGCCTTCGTTTAATTGCGTGGTGTAACATTTAGTGTAAAGCCTAGAAATCTACCTGTGAATCCCGTGATCAAAAGTGTGGGGTGAATGGGCATGTGGAGTCCTTGGATTTTAGTTGTTTTTTTTTTTTTTTACTTTGAGCTGCACTGAGAAAACATTCATGTGAATGGTGTGTGTGTGTGTGAATTTATTGAAGTCAGTGATCAATACTTTTGGTTACGTTTCATCTGACATCACACACTCATTTAATACTTGCTAGGTATCTCATAGTACATCGAAATACAACAGCACCAAACCCACTAAATCATATTACTTCATATACTATCTCCACAAGGTCATGCAGACGTGCAATGGCATAGATTATTGCTTATAATGAGCATTTCTCAAGCTACCACAATTAGCCATGCAAAGCATATATGATAAGATATGAGGTGAGTGGGTTGAACTTAAAGTATTATTTTGTGCTAGTAGTATACTAGTGTAGTTCTGTGGATGATGTGATACTATGTGATACTTGAAGTACTGTGGTACTAGCATGGAAGGACCGTGGTACCACCATGGAAGAACCGTGGTACTACCGTCTGGATGTACCGTGGTACTACCGTGGATGTACCGTGGTAGTACCGTGAGATGTACCGTGGTACTACCGTGGAAGTACCGTGGTACTACCGTGGATGTACCGTGGTACTACCGTGGTAGTACCGTGGAAGTACTGCGGTAGTACCGTGGATGTACCGTGGTACTACCGTGGTACTACCATGGATGTACCGTGGTAGTACCGTGGTACTACCGCGGTACTACCGTGGTACTACCGTGGAAGTGCTACCATGAAAGAATGGTACTCATGGCATGGAAGTACCATGGTAATGAATGGTACTACCGTGGTACAACCATGGTAATACTATGGTATTACCATGGTATTTTTACCATGGTAAATCCATGGTAAATGTACTGCCTTCATCTGTCAATTTACCATCCTATGGTAATACTATGGTATTACCATTGTAAAAGTACTATGGTAAAACCATGGTAATACATGGTAATACTATGGTATTACCATGGTATTTTTACCATGGTAAATCCATGGTAAATGTACTGCCTTCATCTGTCAATTTACCATCCTATGGTAATACTATGGTATTACCATTGTAAAAGTACTATGGTAAAACCATGGTAATACATGGTAATACTGTGGTATTACCATGGTATTTTTACCATCGTAAATCCATGGTAAATGTACTGCCTTCATCTGTCAATTTACCATCCTATGGTAATACTATGGTATTACCATTGTAAAAGTACTATGGTAAAACCATGGTACTTTTTTATAAGGGAAAAAGTCCCTCTCACCAAGAACTACCTCAGAAGGGAAGTAATAGATAAGTACTACACGGTATTAACTGAGGGAAGTATCATGGAAATTGCAACGCTAACTGTAAAGGCTCAGCTTTACCTGGGAAGAAGTGCTGCTGAGTTTAAACGTCCTGCTGGAAAAGTTTCTATCAAGGTCTTCTTCCGTGAGAGATACGACAAACGGACCGTAAGCCGCCTCGCGTTGGTGCCCATCGGGCCAGTACTGGGCCATACTCTGGAAAAGACGAGAACATCTAAGACTCTTAGCGATGCCTTTGAAAGTTTTCCGCAAGATTTCTAGTAAGGTGCAATAAACGGTTCTTTCATGGCAGTCTAATGATTGTTGTTGTTTTTTTTTTTCAATTTTGCTCTGTATTTTCTTCTACCTGTATTGTTTGTACCTGGCAAGCGGAAAGACAGAATGCGCAACATTGACAAACGTATCGGCCTACGGTCCTGGTAGTTTCTTCATTTTCTAAGGAAGAACAATTAAATGAAATCTACCTCGCATCAAAACAGAGCGCCGAGTAAATACTGCACTGTCAGCGTAATCTCATTTGATAGGCAGGATTTATTTTGCTCTACGAACATTAGAAAAGGAAGTGTACTCAATCAACCCTTGCGATACAGGGAAAGCCTTTATTGTTAATTAACTGGTGAAATGAAATCTTTATTCTTTCAATTAGTCCACTTGTGTGAGTTGCGGACGAAGTATGTACAACGTAGAATAGAAAAAGGTTATCGTCACATTCATCACCAGTGCCTGGAAAGGAACAAACGATGCTGGAAGAATAATGTTCATTTATGCTGAATAAGCGGCGCTGGCAATCATAAGAACATACCTTGTGCTCAGAAGACCGTCCATTCAACATGACAATGGTAGTGATGTTATAGTCGTAGACCAATCTCCAGAAATCCACTACTGTGTGAGGAAGTGGTGACTGTGTCCCGATGAATGCATCTTTTCTCGTGTATCCCTAGAAACCAAGAAAAAACAACTTGATATAAACTAAATACAAGAGATTAGCACATATTGCACTGCTTCTCAGGGAGAAAATAAAACTTGCATATGAGCGATGGAAAACCAACTTAATACAGAATTCTTAAAAAGCAACGACTCAAATTGTAATCTTATCCAACGTTGGATGTAGATTTTTTTCTTAAGCTTTGACTAAAGTGGTATTTATGATAATAACAGTGATTAATGACCGTGCTCCATAGAATTTCTTGTATTTCTAAAAAAACAACAACCAAAAAACAAACAAACAAATAAACAACTCATTCTGGCGAGTGAAAGCGCAATAACTCCATCTTTAAACACAGCCACTCATGGAAAACTGCAATGATGTTCGTGTTCAACACCATATCAACGCACTTTGCGCAGAGGAGACTCGTTTTGGACAATAAAACGTTAAAGGGCCCCTGAAATCCAAATGCATGTTGATTTGTGTTGATTTATGATACCCTCAACATCACTTTTTGCGGTGAAACGGATATCTAGAAACATTCCATATATTTTTAACGATTTTTCTCCTATTTTTCTTCAGATTACTTGGGAACGCCCACAAAAAACCCCTTCCAAACCAATATTCCTCAGATGACCTCATCTGTCAATCATTGCTAAAGTACTGAAATGTTTAACAAAAGACATTGGAATGTACCTTCCCCTCGACTCAGCATAACTTGCATATTCCCTCGCCATGTCTTTTGTTAGTAACATTGATATCACAGAAAACATGCAAGTTATGCCTTTAAGAGCAGGAAAACGAATCTTACATCAAGTGTTTGCACACAAAACAAAGACGCACTTCACAATGCAGGAAATTAATGTCATTATACATAATAATCCGGCGTATTTATAGATCCCTATATAGGTCTAAAGCACGCGCTATCATTATTAAAGTTAATGATATGTTTACGATGTACCATAAGTACTTTGCAATTAAAAAAAGAATAAAGAAGGGAGCAGATGGAGGAAGAAGGGAGAGTAGATTTGAAGAAGGGCAGCCTATGAATATACGAATATCATAACCTTATTTCTGCTGGCTGTGTTACAAAGCTTCAATCAATTTTTATGATGAGATGCCATACCGTTCATTGAAAGATCGTCATACTCACAGGCAAGAACGAGGCGTTGATGTAGTTAGTTCCATTCTCTACTTCAGTACTAAGATACGGCCTCGACTTGTCCGCTGAACATCAGGTTAAAATGAAATAAGAATCACATTTCACTTCGGGAATTGCAAATTATGTATGCAGATTTACCCGGAAGAGGAAACTCTTCCACAGGGTCCATTTCAATTTAATGTACACACTAAAAACTAGCGGTACAATTGGGGTAGGCGTTTCCGCCTGCGTACCCGTATCGGGCTTGTGAGCAAGTAAGTTCGTCTAGGGGTACTCGTCGGTACTGGAACGGGTAGGCATCCATGAGGGTAGGTGTTCCTACTTGTCGGTACCGTGAATAGTCTTGACACAAAGACCAATTATGCATGCACATGTTACATTACATCTTGGTAGTGGATACAACGGTTATGTCAAAGTACACATTTTGCATATTTCGGTATACCTAAAACTTGCAAGTACCGTGTTTTAAGACAAAGTGTCAATACACCTGCAATCTTGGAAATGTTTTTCGGGGGCTTTACGGTTGTTCAAATCACGTTCTGATAACGAGAATACCTACCGCCAAACTAGTTGACCAATAAGCGAAAAGAAGGAAATCAATTCCTGCGATTATCAAAAACCAGCGTTATTTTCTGAATAATATACTCAATTAATTAATTTAATTACATAAAAAATTGCTAAAAATGTTTACAAAATAATCGTTCATGACATATTTACTTAAAAATTTATGTATGATTATTTTAGTTATTCTTTTTTTCTTCATCTGTACAACTCGCCAAGTTGGCCACTCATTCAAATATCTGGAGCGGCGATGACGTGTCGCCGAGCGGTAGGTTTTCACGCAGGATGATCGCGTTGCATACAGCTTGCACGTAACCGAATGTAACCGAGGAACAAAATCTGTCGATCATCAAGCTAACTAGCGAGATTAAACATTTATTATCGCACTTCAACTGGTAAAAAACGTGCAACTGCAAGGATCTTCAATTCAAGCACGCAGTGGACAGAAGGCCATTAACTGATGCATGCACAACTTCGACACTAGACCAGACGTGTTGACCACTTCTCGTAATGTCACGGTGAGTGCATGATCATGACGGATCACAACGGACTTACAAAGAGTCTGTCTGAGGATCTAAAGACATTGTTAGCTAGAATATTCTTTGTATATATAGTGTCTAGACCACTAACAGTTCTAAGGCCTGTTTGTCGAAATGTTGTCTACAGTCCCAACAATAACATTACAGCCAAACTATACAGTACAGTGGTGCAGTGTTACTGTTTACTTAACTGCGACTAACTATACACAGCCCAGTCGCCGCTGTACAATTAACAGCGTCTGGTCGGGCTAAACTGCGACCAGCTGCCCCATACGCATAGCGTACACACTGCACTGTACTGAATAGTAGTGCTAACTGCGACCAGCCCCAACGCGAGAATAGATGTGTACAAGGAGCGCCCAGGGGTTAGGGTTGTGCAGTGGCAGTAGAGCTCTAGTCTATGTCACTGTATGTGATGGTGCACAAGTTATACCAAGCAAGATATACGATTAAAACATGGGCACCAAAACATATGTTCCATGTGCGAGTCAAAAAATACTCATGAATTGCAGCATCCTGTCTCCCAACAGGAGTCTTTTTAAAATTTATTCTCCTAATCGCTGGTTTGAGTGGAAGGGGAGCATCTTGAAAGGCAGCAATGGTTTGTGCTGTTACTGGGCTGCTTTAGATGGTAAGGTTAGACAGTTGCATCCCTCTACGGAAAGAGTTCCTTGTAACCGTCATAAAATTGCGTTTCGATAGCCCAGTGTGTGACATCTAACATAGACCACAGACTACAGGATACCTTTGGTTTACGTGTCATACACATACAACGCGTGGCCGTTTGAATTTAATTTACCATTGAAAGGGCGGATCCAGAGGGGGGTGCACCGGGCGCCTGCTCCCTCTTTATTAGATTGAACCAAAACAAAGAAATAATAAGTTAAATAGGGGGGGTGGGGGGGGGGGGAGCCTGCATCTCCCATTTGATTTTGTAAAGACCCCTCCCCTTTACAGAATTATTGTACCCACCCCTGATTTAGTCAAGTGAACCACACTGAATCAAGTGAATTGCACTGTCTTAACAAGTTAGTCTATCACCTTATCTTATCATTTTCTCATGGCCGATTGAGTTCAAACTTTTATAATAGGGTCTATAGATTCTATTGTAATCGGAATTAATAAGCCGGATGGACACAAGGCAGACCAAGACTAAGTGATGTCTAGTCAACTACATAGACTTGGTAGATCTCTAATACAATGTATTAATAGTCTAACTTCTAAGATATACAGAGTCTGATGACTGGATGGAATTTGTAATTGAAATATAAATCCAAATGCTGACTGTGCCAAGAGTGTAAAGATCTTCCATTGAATGAAATTTCATTCTTCGTATGCATTGATAGGCCTTCATTCCCGTGGATACAGTCAACACAATTGTAACATTGCATGTAAAAGGGAATATAAGTTAGTCCTAAAAATCATAGAGTGTACTCATAATGTATCCCCATCCCTAGCCCAACCAGACGTCATGTAAAGCATGCCTGTTGCGACTTCTGTACAGTGACAGGGCTGTGTACAATATGCACTGTAGTTTTAGATGTTCTTTTTATGGATTTATGATGGCCTTTTTAAAAGACAGTGTAGAACATCCCAGTCTAGCTGTGTTGCTACTGCTATTTAGATTATGTCATCAATACTCGAGACACTGGGGAGTTTACCCATTCCAGTAAAATTTATGAACCTATTGTTGATGTCACTTGCAATATTCATCAGTGTATTCCTACCTTCACAAACTTTTATTCTTATTGGAAGCAGGTGTGACCCAAACATTTTCCCTTTCTGAATTTACAAGGCAATAAATACTTACCACGGTACAAGAAACTGATGTAAGACCTGAACCTCACATTAGTGCTACCAATTACCCATTTCTTTATTTGTTGTTATTGTTATTTAGACAAGCAGCTCCTAATGCAGTTGTTTCACTACCAAGCTGTGGATTACTTCATGTCACATGTGAATGGATGTGACAAAGGAGAGGAATACATCTCTTCTAACCATCTGGAAGTCAGTGGAGAGCAAAGATTATTCAAGAACTCTTCAAGGACGTTATCAAGCATACTTGGTAATGGTAAGTCTTTTAATGACACATAAGTACTGTAGTTAAAACGGGAAAGAACAATGCAGAGCACAATATTACATGATGTACACGTAGTTACATGACTTCAGCCCTGGGTCATACTATTATTTGATAAATTGTGACTTGTAACGCCAGAAGATGCATGTCCATTTTTGGGTAGGGCCTACTACTGATTTTGTGGCAGTGACATGATGGCCCCATGACTGCTGGATGTAGCATCAGTTAACAAGTGGCAAGATACATGTATTTGTGGTCCATGACAGGCTGTGAATTACTGTTATTCTTACAAGACCTTTGCAGAAAGAATGACTTTGCAAGTATTCTAAACTATAATTGTCCTATTACAGTGCACTCCCGTTATAACGAACACGGTTATAACGAAATTCCGGTTATAATGAAGTAAAAATTTGGACTGCAATCTCAGCCACTCTATGTATATCTATTGTTTCTTTGTTTGGTTCTAACGAAATTCCGATATAACGAAAGAAAACTGCCGGTCCCGAGGACTTCGTTATTGTACTGTATATGTAGGATGTATATGACATGATTGTAATTCCTATGAATTATCAATCAGATAAAGTGACCAATTCCTTTATCTCAAATAAGGTAAACTGTCCCCTTTTTTCCTGTTTTCTTTTTTTCTGTCCATAGATTCACACTTAGGTTCTCTTCACCCTTACAATACTCTGAAGCTGCAAGGACTCTCATCAAAAGGGCACCCATCTTGGAAGACCCTGGCTGTAATACCACAGGTTTGTGTAAAGTGAAATATGATTTGAAAGGGAATGAGTCCATATTTGATTGGATATTTTGTCACAAAAAAAGAAGAGCTTTTGGTACATTTCAAATGTTTTGTGGAAAGTAAATGTTTATAGAGTTGTAATTTGATTATTTGCCCCTTGCTTGACATGAGTGTAAGACCCTGCCTTGTTTCTTGGATCGTGAGTTTTCTTGAATTTCGTTCTCAGTGTGTTAAGTACCATGGAAAGCTATCGGACTGGAAAAACATAAATGCAGGTGTCCCCCAGGGCACTAAACTTGGGCCAATTTTATTTCTGATAATGACCAATGATGTATGTTCAAATGTTCCAGTACAGCATTTAAAGTATGTGGATGATATGACTTTGATTGAGAGTAGGAAAATGACTCAACCATCCAACATGCAGCATGCTTTGGATGAAATTAACCAGTGGACCAGACACAACAATATGAAATTAAACCCCTCAAAGTGTGTATCAATGACAATAACTTTTTGTAAAAACCCTCCTCTGCATAATGCTTTGTTCATTGCAGACGTTGAACTAGGTACTGTCACCCAGACAAGGATATTAGGTGTTGTGATTCAATCAAACTTGAAATGGGATGGTCATGTTACTGAGGTCCTAAAAAAGTGCAACAAAAAGTTATACATGCTTCGCTCCCTCAAACGTTTCCACCTCCCCACAGCTGATTTAGTTACTGTATACTCAGGATACATACGTCCTGTTCTTGAGTATGGCTGCCCAGTGTTCAGTGGCTCCCTCACAAAGAAACTAGAAAGTCAGTTGGAAATGATTCAGAAAAGAGCCTGCAGAATAATATTAGGCAAAAACTACACATCGTACATTACAGCTCTTGAAACCTGCAAGTTGGGCACTTTAGCTGAAAGGAGAAGACAGCTGAGTCTAGAATTTGCTTGTCGGATGATTAAAAACCCGCTCGTATTCCACTGGCTACCTGCTAAACACCAAGGGCATCAATACACATTGCGTTCGAACACAAGGTACCAGCAATACAAATGTAAAACAAAACGGTTTCAGGACAGTGCAATTCCATATTTCATTAATTTACTGAATAATACAGATTAGAAGTTTTTATGCATTTGTATAAGTAGCATTTCAAGTATGATATTTCCGGCTGTATGTTCATCAGTCTATTTGCCTGTGTTGTTTTTGATATGGTATTATTTGTAATAGAAAAAATATATTGCGGATTTGAGTAAATGACCGGATATTTGGTATATATGAAGTAATAGTGAGAATTTCACTGATCTTATCAGTTTTTGAGCCATAATTTTTATGATTGTTATAGCAGAGACGGGTAGATTTCGCTTTTCTTTTCTTTTAATTTCGGATATTGTTTTGTTATAAAGAAAAACAATGAGTGTGGATTGAGTTGATCTCTTTTTCATTTCAGATTTTGATTTGAGATATAGTTTCTTTTTTTCTGATGGATGTAGTTTTTTGATATGTAGGCCTAAAAGATATACATGTTTTATTTATGTTGAAGGATGAGCTGTCATGATGATAACAATTGTTTAAAAGAAAAGAAAGAAATATTGTTTATTTTATTGAAATTTGGCACACGTGATTAATGTGATGTGTAGGTGTGATTTTTTTAAAAATCAAAATCAATATATGTAGATGAAATAGTAATGGAAATTTTTTAATGACTAGTTGTGTAATGATATGTTGACAGTGAATTTTTTCCCTTTTCCTCATTTCTTCTTTTTTTATGTTTTTCTTTTCTTTTTGAAAAAGTAATCTGAGTATTGATGGGCTGGTACCCTCACTGATTTTATTATCAGTTGTAATAGTAATGATTTTTTTTTATTCAGTGTTGAGCAGTGTTGCCATGTTGACAGGATATTTTTTATCTCCTTTTTCTTCTCGTTTTTGTAAAAGCAATTTCAGAATTGATTGGGCTGGTACCCTCATAGATTGATCACTTCTTGTGATTTACCACATGTGACCACTGTAATATTTGTTCTTTTTATGTCATGTCCTTATATCATTGTTTGTACAGAGCACCGAAATAATCTGTCTATTTTTATAACTTTGATTGTAAAACATGTGCAATTCAGCCTTTGGCTGCCAGACATGAATTCTAATAAAACCTGTTCAATTCAATTCAACTCCCCCCCCCCAAAAAAAAAAGAAAAGAAAAGAAAGGTTGATAGATATTATTGAAGCAAATTTGATAAGTTTTGCAATTATGCTGCTTCTTCTTGTTTTCCACATCAACCTCAAATAATATAAAAGGTGATGGTTACTTTGAGCATAGATAATACATGTAGTAATATTTTCAATGTAAACCAGGGTTTGAAACTAACTGATAATATAATGTTTTTGAATGTTGCACTTTTGATGGCACTAAATAAAATGTGAAGAAAAGTTTGTTTGTTGTTATTAACAAATTTGTTGTAAATTCATTTCTCACTATTTGTCCAGGAACCTGCGGGACCAAATCCAAATCCATTTCACCTCCTGAATGTCGACGTCGAGGTAATGACGTTGTTTTGAGGAACTGTGCATACTTTCATGTTCTCCAGTACATCCCAGGCCTGAATCGCAAAACGCGTCTGCCAAGGATTTCATTGCCACCTATATTCAGAACATGAGTGATGTCATCGCTTAGTGCAACCACTCGCCAGCCTGTTGGAGGAAAGGGAGCCATGACGTCGTAGCAGTACGTAGTGAACGACGTGCACTGAAAATCAAAATGGGCGATATCATCCCAGATGTGACAAACGGACTGAAGCAATCTGGAACCACTCTTGTACAAGAAAGGTGGCTGTGTCCACACAATCAGAAAGTCCCTATTAGTAATATGTGGGATTCCTTTTGCACCAGATGACCTTCTCGTGGAGGTGGAAGGAACAGTTCTCTGCACCTGCACCAACATTTCTGCAAGGGTTGCTGCAACTTTGGCTGTGTAGTGCACATTTGGGCTGGAATAGCCCAACACGAAGAGCGCACCAATATTTCATCCAAACCTCTCTCACAAGATTAGGATATTCCAAGTAATTACCATTCAAGGTACAAAGATTGATCAACTTAAATATCCCATATATTCAGGTCGATTCTGGAAATTGCTTTGAATATTTCCAGCATCTCGTTCTTAAGATAGGAAAGTTGATTAACGTTAAATCCCAATAAATTCATGGTGGTTTTACCTCTTCTGGCCCATTGATAGGACAGAAACCTTTTACCTCAGCTGAATTTAGGCAACAAATTTTCATTTAGAACTTTAATGTCTCATGTGTGTTAACTTGAAGTTAAAAGAATATCCTTAAATACGGTTCTTGTTTTGCTGCTTACAGTGATTGTACGTCTCTGGCCTCTTAACACTGTAAGGTTAAAATGTGATTTCCATCATAGTTATGAGCAAGGAAATCTTTTAATATGTTGCTTGAATTCATTGCAAATCATAGTTTGCCTTGCCCGTTTGATGTACTCATGTACACATGCACCAGATGCAGTATCAACTGAAAAATTCGACAATAATGTGTTTGTAGTGTACATATTCTTTGCAGGCAGAGCCTACTAACTTGATACAGGAATATTGGCAACTGAAGCAGTTCACTAAATATGATACTAATCCTGAGTGCTTACCATACAAAATTATAGGTTGACTGCAGTGTATGTGTTACAGCCAAAGGAGAGGCAAGAATTTCTTAAGGTTCAGATGTTAATGGAAAATTGAATCACTCTTGAGGTTTTTACATTGCTAGTAACAGGGTGAGGATTTGGTTACTTTGGGTTCTACACCTGCCCTCTCTTTACTTATATTGAAGTTAGATCTCCAAGCTCACTCAAAAGCAAAACACAAACTTCCACGTAGCTTCTATGTACAATAGGATCTTACGTGTTTCCCAGTAATCTACATCAAATACACGAGCATGAGCTTTACTTTCATGAAGATTCCTGTAATTGCCACTGCTTTTTCTAAATCTATATTTTCTTATTTAGAATGAATATGAAGTGCAACCAACCTTGCTTTAGTTGACCTTGCGTGGATCTAGCGATATTCAGCTACATTGTAAGTTATTCATTTCCCTGAGAGCATTCATTACATTTCAGCAGTGTGTTATAGTATGTTCGAACAGATTGATATACATTGTACATAGTACCTGCGGTGTGCAAGACATGAGTAGACAATTGAATGGTTTGCATGACATGGCTGCACACTAACCCATTTTTTTTTTTTTTTTTTTTTTTTTACTGGCCATACCCACTTGTTTGACCAGTAGGTAACCCAGTTTGTCCATTTTTACTGGTCCAACTGTGATTTTCACTGGTCCTGGACTGTTTTACCAGTGCCAGTGGGCGGTGTTGTGCATAGTGAGATTACCTCAACAGATGGGAGTTCTGTAAGGAGATTGCCATTAGATTTAGCCTGATGGTCAAAACTAATTTATGTGATCCTCGTCCAAAAGTTGCTCTTCAGTGGTGAACTGATAGAGAAGACCATGTTAACCCATTGAGGACGTTTTGAGTTTGCTACAACACGCATTTCCCATAGACATTTGCCTCAGTATACTCAGGACTTTTCAGCGGGTTCACACATCTTCCTTTTTTTTTTTTGTGGGGGGGGGGGGGGGGGGTCATGACTTCTCTCCAGTTGGATATAAAGCTGTATTTATGCAGCGTGCAAAACAAGCACTCACTACATGGATTTGATGCATTATGATATGACCAGTGTGCTTTTACATGATGAAGATAATCTCTTTCACTAAATGCACAAGTGTATAAAATTGTGTTCTATAGGAAGAAATATCGTACTTTGAAATATAATTGATGGTGCAAACAGTGCGATAATAATACATGTACATGCAGTATGTCTACTACCACTATCCAATTCATATCTATGGCCTACCCATTTCTCAATGGTGCATAATCTGTTTACTTTTTCAGAGATACAAATGTGTTTCTTGTGTGAAGAGCAAGGGGTATCACTTTGGTTGAATCAAAACTCACTGTACATTTTTTTATAATGCATCAAGTTGAACGTAGTTTTCTTCGTGACAGAGTAAGAGGAATTTTGCAAAGGTAGACATTTACAGTGTATTGACAGGAGGTATCTGTTACTGCGAAGAAGTGGATATACACATGGGACATAAAATCGGTTCATGTGCATTATGAAAGCAAAGAACTTTCTTCAATCCCCAAATACCTGCTTTCTTAGACTATAAGACTCTCTTAGCTATTATCCAATTAAAATTAGTTCAAGGAAAGTAAACACTCAACACATTTGTGACATTTGTCATTTTACTATTTTGCCACTGTCGTCACTCATCCAGACGTAACATAGACCTATTGGGAGAAGCATGCATTATGGTGGATACATACCACTTACCATAGCAACATTTCTAGTTTTATTCCATATCTCTTGAAATTCAAAGGTAAAGGATTAAAAAGGCCATTTCAAAATTCAAAAACAAAACCCTTCTTAATTCAGAGCAATTCTGATATACTTATTTCATTTTGCCATTTTGATGCCAAATTTCGTTCCATATTTACCTATTAGTGCTACAGTGTTTTTCTGTCACAGATTAACCTTTGATTTTAAAGGTCCAGTTTACCTTTGGGAGCAGTGATTTCAAAAATGTTCAAGATATCACATTTAATGCATATGTGTAGGTCTGTTGTATCATAAAACGTCCTACCATATGAAATATTTGCAATAAAAGCTAAAATATAAGGAAATATCAGGGTTTTTCTCAATAAACCGTAACTGTATACGGTTTAGTCTGGAAACATTTTTATTATAACTATTGTTCACATTTCGTGTATTTAACAACACTTAACATCGATTATACGGATTCAAATTTTGACAGTGGTTGTTTCTATCCCTAACTCACATTTTAGAACTATTTTAAAGCACTAATGCTTTCATCTGCAAATGGTAAATTATGCCTTTAAGATTATGAACAGCTGTTTCTATAAGTTAAGTAACTGAAGTGATTTACCAACAAATTAAATCAAGTGATATTTCGTTTAATATGATAATGTTGGATGTTCAATGTGTGGACTAGTGAAAGATGTTCTTCAAGCCAACTTTATGATTGATGAGAAATTATGGAAATGTGAATTTTGAGCATGTATGGATTTCATGGCTGTGTAATCTTAGTATTTGAGTGTATATTATGACATATTTCTTTGTTGTGCAATTTTATGTATTCCTGTAGGCACCTACACTGTTGTACATTGTGCCAAAGAAAAGCAGTCTCAACTACATGTACTGCATAAGCTGTTCGTCTTTGCGTACATATATATTTTTGTGAATGAGAAGGTCACAGGTATTGTCACAAGATTTTGTTTTCGTAAATTGACACTGAGACCCTCTTAAATGCACTAAATATTATACCCCAGTAGCGCTTGGTGAGAATTTTGCTTGTCAAATTTGCAAACCAAATATGATTCACAAATTCGCGAAAATGGCAACATATTGGTACAGTGCACTACTACATCATGTACATGTATTATTTTTTCATGCAACAACCTTATTCGTATGTATAGTCCTCTGTGTTTGTAGTGCAATATCAACACGTGGATGCTTTTGCTTTGTCATTAGTTTCCAGGAAATAAAGCGTATAATTTGTATATATCAAGGAAAAACACCTTTAGCATGTCTTATACATACAGTTGTATGCTGTAAACTTACTCTCATAGATTGCTTGCCTGTGTTTGTGTGCAAGTTTGTGTGCGTGTTTGTGTACGTGTTTGTGTATGTGTCATATTGTTTACTTAGACAGTCACATACACACTAAAAAAAGGAGTGCAAATATGTACCGATAAGGGTACAGATGCTTGTCGCTATACAAGGAACCCTAGAGGTACTCATCTGTACCCTATGCAGGGGTACTCATCTGTACCCCATACAGGGGTACACAATCTGTACCCTAGAGGTACATATAAGTACCCAAGGCAAGGGTACTTATATGTACCCCTGTATGGGGTACATATAAGTACCGCTAGGGTTCCTTGTATAGCGACAAGCATCTTACCTCTAGGGGTACATATTTGCTCTCCTATTTTTTAGTGTGTACATGTATGTCACCATTGTTGGTTTTGTAGACTTTTAAAACATTCAATTCTGTTGTCTTTTTTTTTTCTTTCTAGCCGGACGGATATTGGCGACACACAACAACACCTTTAAAATGTCCCCCAGCGGCGGCAAGTATTTAGCTAATTACGACCTATAGAATGAGACCAACTATGTCTTAGACAGATGGCCTGTGCGTGAAGGTGTCATGAATTATGATGAATAAAATACTGTATTACTAGTTAACCACAAAGCAGGATCCAGGAATCCGTAAAAGGGGGGGGGGGGGGGGGGTACGCGTCCCTATTTTCTTTTTATTTCTTTTGTTTTAACAAAAATGTTTTTTTTTTTTTTGGGGGGGGGGCGCCCGGTGTTTTCTCCCCCTGAATCAGCCACTGCAAAGGGTGGCTACATGCGCAGACTGCAACTCTTCCGGGTAACGTTGAATCAAACTTTTGAACAAACAGCATAGTTACAAGTATCGCAAGTGTAAGGGTAAAATATGACAGCATGTCATCAATCTTCTTTAGGCCTATACGCAAGACTAGTGTTGTGGTGACATTGTTGTTGTAGATGCAGTCAGTTAATATTTTCCACCCGTGGTTAGACTTTTTTTTTTCTTCAACACCTGTGACTTACTGGGGAACTTGTCTTGGTATCTGTTCTTGTTGACATTAGCAGGATCCTTTGCTGCCCGATGATCGCTGTCCTTTGGCTTCACAGTGAGAGTGTCAAGGTGCTGTCGAGATTAAAGGGTGTGTACAGTTCTGGCTGAGGTGAGGATTTAGCTTTTAACGTTTTGCGAGATATTCAGAAACCACTCTATGAGATGTCAAAGAGCATGCAATTCTAAGGGGTATCAAAAGTTTATTTGATGAAAATCGGTTTTGAAATGGTTGAGATATCCAAAAACATGGTGAAACAAATAGATCCTAATAAAAGGCGTGGCCTGTCGCCTTTTATTATTATCACTTTGTTTGATATCTCGGCCATTTGAAAACCAATTTTCATCAAATAAATGTTGCATCCTTCTTAAAATTACATGCTCTTTCATATTTCATAAGAGGTTTTTCGTTATATCAGTTAGGAATGTTATGAACCTGAATCCCCACCTCAACCAGTACTGCACAGTCCCTTTAAAACAGCCAATTACAAACGAAACGAAAGTTATTTCTGCCAAAAAAAAAAAGTAAAAATGAGTGCACAGTATATTATACGGAATTTCCGTGTAACGAATACGCAAGCGACGCATGATGTGTTTATCTGAGCTCTGATCAGTTATTGGCTGAGCACATAATATCCTTCCAAGCTCGTTGGAATACTATTTTAAGTTACCTTGGTGTTTCGGGTTTTGTAATTATCTTGGTTCAAAAGACAGTAAAAAAGGTAGTTTATCAAGTCTGGCATAACGTTCAGTTATCCCCTATGAAGATCGTGCGTTTCTCTCTATGTATTCTTGTTGTTTGGATGTTGTTGTCTTTTTCAGGCTTAAAAAATCGTCTCGTGATCTATGAGAGTTGTTCGGTATATTCTTAGGGGATAATTGACACGTTGCTCCACTCACGGCGAACTGCTCTTGTAAGACCGACGATCCCGTGTCCGGGCTGGGAAGGCTGAGGGAGGGGAAGACGTGGTGAAAGTCATCTTGTGTGATGCTGGTGTCGCCACACGTGAACGTCTCCATCAAGGTCTCGAAGATGAACTCGTATTGCTCCTGGAAATAACAACGTGGAAATCGAAAATTACTTCTTTCCTTTCTATTGCAAGTATCCTATCAAGCTTCAAAGCGTCTTACAAGCTTGGTTTTTTTAGTGGAACACTTGTTTTTCATCATTGTGATTATTTACTATTTTTGTTGCCATGGCAAAGTGCATTGTTTCTTTTTTACGACATCATTCGTGTAAATACTTTATATTGTATTTAAAAAAAAATCCTTTATCAGACGGGTGTAAGAGAAATGAAAACAAAAATTGTATCACTTCGGATTATGTCAACTTTTTCTTTTCTTTTCTTGTTGATGATGGAAATAAATAAACTATTGAATTGAAAGCAATATACAGGGCCCGAAAAAGTTTTGGTTTCAGCATGGGGACGAAACCGGACGTACTTCGATCGTGTTAGAGAATAAAATTGTAATTTATCTTATTTACCCGGCGCGTAGCTGGGACGTAGATTATTTTACAATTTAACAAATATCTTACCAGTATAAACAGCATTTTTTTGGGGGGGGAGGGGAAGGGATAGGGTGCATAACTTACGGCTACTTGGACCATCTTTATCCGCTGCTCTCTCATGTTTTTGACAAAGTTGTAGACGTCGACCACGCCCTCCACCTCGGCTTGATCCAGCATGGCGTCCAACGTTATGAAGGTTCCTGTCCTTCCTACACCGGCACTGGGAATGAGAAGAACGAGGAGGAACGCTCCCTTCTCCATTCATTTGTTTAAAAACTTAAAGGCACTATCCATCCATTAGAGATATTATAATGATAATAATAATGAATAACACTTATATAGCGCTTAATACTGAGGTTTCTTCTTCTTCTTCTTCGAGCATTAATCCGGAAAAAAAATATTAAGGTAAAATACAGCATTATCAAATGATATAAGAACAACAACTACAAAGATATGGATTGAGTAAAGAGATAAGTTGTTGGCTCATTTGGGCGGGTGACAGCCTACATGATATACAGAAAGAGAGAGAGAGAGGAATCCATGAACTTTTAATTTTGTTGATCCTCGGGCCACCGGGTCACCGCCAGTGTCGACCCCTCCCTCCCGCTATTCTCTCCCCCTTCTCTCTTTATGTAGTAATATATATATCTATATCTATATATACAGGGCTCGACACTAACGGTGGCCCGGTGGCCCGGGGCCACCAAAAACGCGCGTCGGGCCACCAAAATTTCAGAAATGAAGAGTTTGGTGGCCCAATCGGGCCACCAAAAAGTCGGATAATTGCCTTTACTTTTGTAGATGGACAACGGTAACAATCGGCTCCGTAAGATGCTAAAATGAATGTCAGATGTTTGCTTTTTATTTTGGAAATGAATAACGGTAATATCCGACTCCGTATGATACTAAAATAGGTGTCGGATGTTTGATTTTGCGTTCGGAAATGAATAAGGATAACATTCGGCTCCAGAAGATGATGAAATAAATGTGGAATGTTAGCTTTGACGTTCGGAAATGAATACTAATAGCATTCAACTCCGTACGATGAGAAAATAAATGCCGGATGTTTGCTTTTACGTTGGAAAGTAAATAACAACAACATCCAGCTCCAGAAGATGCTAAAGTAAGTGTCGAATGATCCCTTTGACGTTCGGAAATGAATAAACATGATATTCAACTCCATATACGTGTAGATAGTAAAATAAATACCGGATGTTCACGTTCAGGTGAATGATAAGAATAATGTCTCATGTTTGCTTTTATGTTCGAATGTATATAGCAACAACATTCAGCTCCGGAAGATGCTAAAATAGATGTCGGATATTAATTTTGCTCTGACGTTCGGAAATGAACAACAATAATATTCAACTCCATATAGATAGTAAAATAAATACCGGATGTTCACGTTCAGGTTTGAAGTAAATAGGAATAACAGATCAGCTGCGGAATATGCTAATGTCGAATGGTCCCTTGCCCTTTGACGTTCGGAAATGAATAACAATGATATTCAGCCCCGAACGATGATTGAATAAATGTCGGATGTTTGCTTTTACTTTCGAAACTAAATAGCAATAACATTCGGCAAAGGAAGATGCTAAAATAAATGTCAGATGATTGCTTTTACGTTCGGAAGTGAATAGCAGTAATATTCTGCTCCATACGATGCTAAAATGAATGTCGGATATTTGCTATTACATTTCGAAATGAATAACAGTAACTTTCAGCTGCGTTTGATGGTAAAATATTTCATGTCTGATGTCTGCCTTGACGTTCAAAAATGAAAAACAGTAAAATTCGGCTCCGTACACTGCTCAATTGTCAAATAATTCATTTCACTTTCGGAAGTGGACAGCAGTAACATTCGGCTCCGTACGATAATAAAACAAATGTTGGATGCTTGCTTTTTTATTTTAAAATGAATAACGGTAATATTCTGCTCCGTACGATGCTAAAATGAAAAACAGATTATTGCTTTTAAATTTGGAAATGATTAACGGTATCAATCGGCTCAGTTAGATGCTAAAAATAAATTGGGGATGTTTGCTTTCACGTTCAGAAATGAATAAGGATAACATTCAGCGCCGTAAGATGCTAAAATGAATGTCAGTTCTTTGCTTTTACATTTGAAAAAAAAATAATAGTAACATTCGGCTCCGTACGGTGTTAAAATACTAGTAAATGTTGGATAATTGCTTTTACAATCAGAAATGAATAACGGTAACTTCCATCTCTTTATAATGCCAAAACAGATGTCGGATGTTCACAAGTGTCTGCAAATGCTCCCACTCTATCGTTTCAAACGTAAGTTTTGACCACCTAAATAGGCATCAACTTTTATAATAATCTATAAGCCTATTTGCTAAATCTTAGAACTCAGAATAACGGTAAGATGATTGAATTTTCTCTTCATTTATTTTAGACATGGGTACATGTATCACTTCTGTCGATTATTCATTTTCTATGTTCAGTAGGACCGATTTAGTATTTCTTATGTTTTTCTTGATTTTTTTTCGGGCCACCAAAAAATAAAAATTAATGATATATAATATATATATATATTAAGGTATAATGATTTGTCGGTTAGTTTCATGACATTCCTTGTAATTGGAATGTCAAATGTCATAGAATATCTCTGAAAGGAGTGTAAGATGTATGAAATAATAAAATTAATATCTTGTGAGCCTCATTTAAGTGTCATGTCTGACAGTTCCCGGGTGAAAAAAAAAACAACCAAAACGATCCACTTTGTTGTAATATCCAGAGATTTCTGCTTCTACAATATTCACTGACACTAAAAGAAGATATCATCAACTGCCCATAAGTGGATGTGTGAGTGTCATATGCAATTCAACTAGATTAATGAGGGCACAAAGATCTTTGATATCAACATTGACAACAATTTGTTATTGGGAACACAAAAGATAATACACATTAATACGTCAGCATGATGTTATGATGATGATGTAGCCTACACGGAGGTGTACATTCCATACGTGTTAGGATTAAGTCGTAATTCGTTGAAATTTGAAACTCCTATAAGCATTGCACATATTGGACGTTACCTGCAATGCACGATAGTTGGTTCTAACCCTCGGGTCTTATGCTCCTTGGTCATCCCAATAAACTTCACAAGGGGCGTGGCATATTGTGGCACTCCCATGTCAGGCCATGAGGTGTAGTGGAATTGTACAACTGTGCGCGTGGAGCCGTGTTGCTGTGACAACCGATTTGGGAAAGAGATTGCAATTTGAACATTACATACATTTAAACAAATTATGTAAAATCACATATAAGATTCAAACTGATACAATGGAAATAACAATAATTGAATTAATCCAAGAGAAGAAACAACAACAACAAAAAATGTTTTAGCCGAAGGTGTCAATATTAAGGTCATTCATGAAATATTATCCAACATCTTGTTCGTATCGAATTATGTGGAGCAGTATACTATTACACACATAATTGATTTGTATAATTTTGCAAGTAAGCATGCATTATATATATTCTATATATATATATATATATATATATATATATACATGTATATACTTTATATTTTGATATCATTTGCAAAGTTGTATGTATACGTTTGTGATATAATTCCTAATTTATACTGTGTTGTGTTCTGTTGGAAAAAAGAGAAGAATGAAAATAAATGAATTGAACTGAATTGAACTGAATTGATTTAATGGTAAACTAAGTGGTAATTTGAGGTGTATTTGATATAAACAAGCCCATGCATACTAATAAATGATACAACGCCATATCATCTAATAACATCTACAGTTAATGTCTTAACGAGTGATGGTCTATATCATGGACAATATCATTGTAAAATGATCAGTAGCGTAAGTTCAAATAAAAGTTCGTTCGTTTGCAAGATGGCAGAAAAATCCTGTTTACCTCCAAAGTGAACTCTCGTATTGTGTCATGGGAACGAACGTCTTCGCTAATCCTTGTAACTAGGATGTTGCCATACGTAGCTGTGCTGTCCGGCCAGTACTTGTTGCATTTATTCTATTTTTTTTTTTTTTCATTTCAAGAGTAATATCGGAAAAACAGGGTTGGAATGCCAGTTGGAAGATTTTCATTTGTTCATGCTTTCGCGCCATCGGTATACAAACGTTCTTTGTGCCTCCTATTGATCTCGCAGCATTGCACTGATACACAATACTGGAACTGGTCCATTGTAAACGGTATTATCCAAGAGTCAAGTTTTACTTGTTTTTGCATATTATCAAGCCTTTTACTGTGGTCAACTACTGTTATGAACGTAAGTCTCTACAAATCGGGTACTGCAGAATCAACACTGCGGTACTATCTGAAAACTCAGGACAACCATCAATATATTCATATAGTGTTGAGTTAAAGAAATAATGTCACACTGCAGGCAAACTTGTGGTATGAGGCGACTTGTGCGAAACTGTATCAAGAATATTGCCACTCATAAAAGACAAAGAATCACGCAAAATATAACTATGATACACTAATCCGTTTTTGCTCGAACATGGTTCAACAAATGTATTTGCAAAAGATACCCCACCCCCCCCAAAAAAAAAAAAATCCGCTTAAGATTATACATTCCAGTTATTATATTTATGACAAATATAACACAAAAATTGATACTAATTTTTAGCATGTTTGGCCTATCAAACAATGATTATTATTTTTTGAAGTTCCCTCATTTCAATGTAAACTGCACTTATTGAAATACGTACATGTGAATTCTGAATTTCTCGACCTTGTATCTTACAGACACGAATATACCTCAAAGCTCATACAAAAATGCCTTATTTACTGGAAACAGAGACAATAAAAATGAGTCGGAAATGACGACATTCATCCTTCCAAACAGAGTAATTCAATAAAAAGAGACATTAAAGCAAAGGTAAGAACTTTTGCTGGACTCTCTCTCATCGACGGAAATAAACTCTCTCTTTGCTAACAATCTTACTTTGGCAATGGTACATGTTCCTTGCATTGAGAAGATACTACTGTGCACTCCCGTTATAACGAACACGGTAATAATAATTCCGGTTACAACGAAGTAAAACTTCAGGCCGTAACATCATCCGATCTATGTTTTTTATTGTTAATTTGTTCGGTTATAGCGAAATCATATTATAATGAAAGAAAACTGCCGGTCTGGAGGACTTCGTTATAACGGAGGTCCACTGTAGCAAATTTTGGTATAACAGGGAAATGATTAACATACCACATGGCTCGAACATAGGATAGTAGAGAAATACTACCTTTTCTCCTTCGACGCACTTTGTCAACATCACGATCTTCCTGCAGTCATATTGCCATACCATTCGCCAGAAGTCGTCCATCGAGGACGAGTTTGGGCCTGAATAATGATCATTCCATTCAATTTATCTATTTTTTTCATTTTTCAACAGACCATAAAATGGAAAGAGGATCTGCACTACATTCCCAATACGTAAATAATCTTATCCCGACAGTTGCTGGTTACATAGTAATGATTTATTTGTTTGTTTATTCATTTATCTATTTATTTATCCCGTGTTCTTTTAGCAAGGTAGTCCTTTCAGCTCACTCGGAACTGCTCTGCCAAGGGGCCCTGCATCCCATACAATGACAGCCAAAATATAATTTGAATAAAAGAAAAACCAACAACTTACAAACACGGTAACAGAGGAAGCATAAACACAGGACTTACATATTCAAGTCCATAGAGCGTACATGAGAAATAATTCTATTTTTTTCTAAGCATTATTATATCGTAACCAGTTCACGCTTGCAAAGGTTTCGACTGATAAGGAGGAAAAGTGATGTTTGATATATAGTGATGTATGTGATTTTAAGCAGTTTTGGTGGGTATTCTTCACTATAACTCGCACTTGAATCAATACAAATATTTCTCACAAAATGTCAGTGGAAAAAGACGGTACAAGGTCATTATTGTGTACTCATTATTACTGATACTTCCTTACAACCAGTATAAATTTTAGTTGCAGCAAGACATACATACCCTGGGTGGCAATATACTCCCTCTCTCGCTTGAATCCCTGCAAAACAGGTGATTTGTAATTTGTTATGGTGCAAAACCAGTTTGTTTTATAAACAAAAGCATTCAATTTCCAATAGCTAGCCACTACACAAGCTGGAAATTTAGGAATTTGCTTTAGGTCATGTAGATCACTATAATGAATAAATGCAAACAAAAGTTTAAACTACTGTGCAGCGTGGGGGCAAACGGTAAACATAAATATTTTGTTGCGATCATTAGAAAAGAATAAGGTAAAAGACACTGCTCATTTACAGTAATTTTGTTTTGTTTGATTGTGTTTTGATTGTGTCTTTGAAATTCAACTCTCAGAAATAGTTAACATTGGTGAACTTCGAGGGAAGTTAAAACTACAATTGTGCAGCGTGGGGCCAAACGGTAAACATGAATATTTTGTTGAGATCATTACACAAGAATAAAGAAAAAACAACTTGTCAGAATGTATTTGAGTTTCCAGCACAGTCTTACTCGTAAGTGTGAACATGAGATATCTCACTTACGTCGATAAAGCTGGCGTTGATGTAATCAGAATGAGGAGCGTTCTTCAGTACCTCCAGTTTAACCCGAGAATGGTCGTCTATACGCGCCAGATAAAACAGAAAATGAAGTAAAAAAAAAAAAAATTCGGGCAGATAATAAGGATTATGTAAGTGTTCTGCTGTACCAGTATAAATTCGGATAGAATAAGTAGCTTTAACCTACATTAGGGTGCAAAAAAATATCAACATAAGCAAACTTAATACGGAATTGATAGACCATCAAATCTGTTAGCGTCGCCATTGTGTTTGTTGGCACCACTTTCAACCTTCGCTTTTTTTTTTTTTTTGGCCATTCGACTACTTGACGTTAATTATAACGATCAAAAACTATTTCAAATGCAGCTATTTTGCCCTGAGCTCAAGGACGTGCAGATGGCTTGGTTGTATCCACCCAAGTTAGCCCTTTCGATACCGACACTCACAACATCACTTTAATACATTACAGAAGTTAATCATTTTCAAAGGGAATAACACAATTGAAAGAAATCCCCGGAGGCCGTTATGGAAGATTCCACATCAGCGGTCCCGGGGCTATTTATTCTTAAAAACCTCATAGTCTTTACAGCTTTGCAGATTATCTAGATCTCTTCAACTATCAAAGTCCACGAGAACACGAAAACAGAATTCTGAAAATTCTAGACCAATTTCATTATAATCTCGGAATTTTTATGTATAGACGAACAACCAATGAATTACCACCTATTTTTATCCACATGTTCAGAAGAAATCGCTCCATTCACTCTTATCCCACTCGCCAGAGTGACGCCTATCACCTTCCCCGTACTCGCACTATTTTTGCAAAGAAAACAATTATGTTTACTCGGCTCAGATACTGGAATGACCTCCCTCACGATATCACTTCTTCCTTATCCCTATTCACCATCAAACGCAAATTGAAACAGTTATTACTTAGTGGAAACACCCTACCAGGCTTTTAGCAACTTTCTTTTAATACTTCCAGTCTTTTGTCTTCATCCGCAGCACTAAGTTGCTAAGTAGTTGATGTAACGATATATTAAACATATAGCATTTTTTTTTTTCAGACATGGCGAGATCCGTACAGTCTGGTTTGAGCAATATTCATGTGGTCTATTCGTTCATTCTTTAGATTGATTTTTGTACTCGTATAACTTTAGCTGGTCAAGACAAACATATCCGTTCTCCGTATAATTCCACGCCTATCTGCCTATGAATTTGGGAACCTATAGTTTTACAGGCGTTACAGCTTTTACTTACCTTTTTCTTACCTATTGTATTGCTGTTAAGCATTTTGGAATTTCATCGAGAAAGTGGAAATATGAAATAAGTTTGAGCTGAACTGAACATGAAAATTCTCTGAAAGATTTAATCGACTATAAATTTTTTTTTTTTGCCACACAGGCCAAAGACTTATGATAGAAATCGACTATATAATCAATTATAACTCTTCATAAAACAGGGCCCTGGACCCAAAACTTTTGCACTCGATGTGCCTATACGACACTATACGGGCTTGACAGATACTCGTCAAGATATGAACACTTACACGGAATGATGTTTTTGTAGCGATTTTTCTGTTTGTTTTCAATCCTTTTTGCCACGGTCCAGGGGTGAAGCTGACCGGACGGGAGACTCTGCCAAACAGAAAGACGTAAGAGCAAAGCGTCAGTATTTAAATGCATACCTGCTCTGAGATTTGCTTCAAAATAACTTAAATGTATAGAGAGTGCAATATCAAAAGAATCAGCTATTGATGGAAAGTCAGGTCACTTCTGACTACAAAAGTGGCTGTAAAGTTACAAGACTTAAATTTGAATTGCATTAGACACAAATTAAAATCCCTTCATAATACTCATTATACCATTCCAAAAACAAAAACAAAACTAAAACTAAAACTAAAAAAGAACTGTACAAACACTACACCAAATGTTTGTACCACACGCAAATATTATTTGAGTGTATATGCAATGTTTTGCATTGATACGATATGGGCTCTTTTTGTAAACAGAGTAATAAAAGTTAAGAGTAAACCTGCAAATCAAGGCAAAACGTTAAGATTAAGGGGTATATCGAAATTGGGAACTGTGATGTTTTGTGCCCAATTGCTATGCAGATTAACATCACCAAATTCATAGAAATCAGATTGATTGCAAATTAATTGTTAATTGCAAATATTACATAACCTAACGCCACGATGGAAGTAGTATACATAACAGTAAATCGCTTGGAAGTTGCTGTGAACCATCGGTAATTGTAGTCTCAACTTTGCTGTGTAGAAAAAAGATATTGGCCTATTGATTAATCAAATTTTACATCCTTCGCAGAGATTGAATTTTCGTCAATCTCTTACCTCATAGTCCACTTTAAAGCCCGTGGTAGAGTTTGCCTTTTTGTCGGCCACATAATTCGGGAGCGAGTAAATTGGTATGGCACCATGACTACTATCCGATGTTACGTTCCAGTTGGCATAGATAACCTCATTACTACCTTGAGGCGAGCTGATCATTGCATCTGTTTCGTCCTGATCTGAAGGTGAGAGATCTTTTTTTTTTTTTTTTTTTTTTTAATCAAGGCATACTTTGAAAGAAGGGACATTTATTTGCATACTGTTCAATATTCAATATTATTCAATATTCAAGTACGTTATTTATACGCTTACAGATACAGGTATTGTGTATTTCAAAAATACTTGCTGTTTTGTAATAGTTGTAGTAGTAGTACAAGTAGCAGTAGTAGTAGTAGTTGTTGTTGTTGCTGCTGCTGTAGTAGCAGTAGTAGGCCAAATAAGTGAAAAAGCCCGTTTCATAAGTAGCAATGTTTGACCTCTGATTCCCAATCCAAGATTCACATTACGTAAAACAATCATTGACATGCTTTTTTTTTCAATCTGTCAGTCACTGTTGATATTTGGATGAATGAAATTTGAAGTCTGAGATACGTATTATCAAGTAATTATTATTATCATTGAAGTTACAGGAACAGTTGACAAACAAAACGCTTTTGCGGCAAACGTTAGAGTCGCGATTTCTAAATTCTTGCGTAAAAAGACAACAGAAAACAACCCGACAAAATCAATGTAATTGCTCTATTTTGGAACAAGGTCCCATATGGAACAAGGTCCCATGCAAAAATGAGTACGTGTTACCTCTTTCCCTAAACAAATTACAATAAATTTTCTCACTTCAAATCAAGTGATAAAGTCCACTTTTTGTTTGTAGTTTTTTTTTTTGTATATGTATCAAATCTTAGTACTAGATATCATATTTTGAATATTGTTTTAAAGACACGCATCTCGCTCTTCAGTACGGGGGTCTAACGGCTAAAGAGTGCATATCAGAACCAGATCTACACAGGTATCAATAACTGCACGTTTATAACAACTCTCTCCTTGCCTTGTTGTAAGTGAATACTTACTGATAGATGGAAATGAGTGTAGACGCAAACCATCACCTCCACTGTAAGATAACGAGAAGAGGCTAACATTTGATAAACAATACTCGGTGTGATGTTAGTATTTTACTCCATCTAAATAAACTGAATCGATGAATTTCACTTTTAGTAAGAAAGAAACGTTTTCGCTTTTACTGAAATGATGTTGATCCAGTAGCACGTGTGTGAATTATTATCCAAAATTATTTCAATTTCACTTAACGTCAATTTCAAGAAGTTGCTTTCACTCATACTGACATTCAAAATCTGAATGATTATAACGCCATTTCAAGAAACAATCAGTGTTTGTAAAATTTCTGTTACGCAATTACAATTACAATTCAATTCAATTCAATTCAATTCAAAACAAATCAAATCAAATCAAATCAAATCAAATCAATCAAATCAATTCAATTTCGGTTTTGTTATAAAAACACCAAATAAAAGCCCGATGACTCTAAACCGTACGTCAACTACGTAATGTAATTTAACCTACAGACTTTTGACTGCAATTGTCTTTGTTATGTTTGCCGTGTCAAATGGAATATCGTACGAAATGGGCCAATGATTAGAATCATCTCCGGCAGTAAACTGAGGATTTGCAGTAACTCATCATTTCATGAAATCCTTGAAGTGAAAGATTTTCTTCTTTTCAAGACTTACTTGTTTAGTCGTCTTTCAAGTGGCACTTTTCTGCCTTTCTGCTTTCTAGAGGTACGAGATCCGATGTATCGATTCCTTCTCTTCCTGATAATCATTGAGTATTTATAAACATGATAAAGAGTGAAAAAATGGGAATTGGTTTGTAGCGTTTGATTGTATCAAGATACCTTAGTGTTCAGAAATGCAAATATAATTTCAAAAACGACTTTGTACAACTAATAAAAATCACGTGAATCACGGTAAATTTTGAAATGTGCAAGGGGAAAAAAGAGGGACCAAATTTATTCAATGCATGCTTCTGGATTAATGTCTCTTGAATAGTATTTCACTTGATGCATGTAATATAATGAAAATGATGAATGCCCTATAGCAAGTATATTTCACGCCGGGCTTACTTCAAAACGGTTTTTGAGTTGTTTGATAATGACTTCACTTACCACCTTCTGAACACCACCAACAAGAAGAGGAGCAGCAGCAGGAGCGCGAAAGATACGCCAATAGATAGAGTGGCCTTATCGCCTCTTCTGCCACTCGGAACTACAAAGATATCATTCAGGTTCGGAATAGATGTGTTAAGAAGGTATTTTTCAAAAAATTGATACGAAGGTCGTATGCAAATTGAACTTTTGTGTTTGGCTTCGCTAAAATCAAAAGAATCAGCATACAACATCCATTGACATTCAACCAACCAATTTTTCTATAATTCGATTATGCAGTATTTCGATTTCGATTCGATTTTATAGTCAGAAGTAAAAAAAAAAAAATACATACACAACAATGACCCTCTACTCTGTGACAATATTATTAATGAAATCCTAATCAATTACTGAAAATGTGTCTGATGACGAACATACTTGTCAAAGTATCCTCGAACTCACCAATAAAGTCAGAAGGATTTCCAAATCTGACGGTCTCCTGCAAACGAAAATGAACGAAAGGACCAGAACCACAGCCATGTTAAATTGGTGGAAAGTACTGATAAACATGATAAATGACAGCAATGGGATGCTGCTCTGAATGGACGCAACAAAGGGCAGATTGGAAAAAAGCGCCAATTAATCCTTTCTGAGCCAATGAGTCAAATGTACACAAATTTCACACACATAGGTATAGACATGAATTAATGTGGTGCGTATAGCTAAAATGTAAAGTTATTGTGAAAAAACGTACAAGCGACCTCCTAAAGACAGACAGTAAGCATGGTAAGTCTAAACAAAAACAATCTCGATTCTAAAAAACAAAAACAAAAACAAAAACAAAAACAAAAAACAAACCCAGGGCAATAACTATTCTTCTGCCAGTTTCAAGCAGGACCTACTCTACAAATCTCGTTCTGGACGTTTTCTTTTTTGTCTTTTATGACTGTGTATAGGCAATTTCATGATTTCATTAACAATCCGTCATATGTCTAGTCGGAATCGGAGCAAAAAAAAAAAAAAAGAGTATTTCGAGAATTGACTCAGCAAACGCAAAGCCTACCTTCACATCTGTCTGACTAATGACACCCATCCATATACAATGCGTCACATCTTCTTCCAAAGGGGCATTATGGTAGCCGCCGTGGGTGGTATTATCACCAAGGGTGACATTCATTGGTAGTGCCGACTTTTTCCATCTACCAATGATGTGGGATGCAGATATTACACCACTCAATCGGCTGCAGTTTGTAGCGGCGTCATTTCTCATTACCGCCAGAGTAATGTTTCTACAACATGACGACAGAAAAAAGAAATACGACAACAATTCAATGTCACATTCACCTTTTTTTTTTTTTTTTTTTACAGGGGATAGGCAATCTACGCGGTCAAAAGAAAACAGGTTCGTGCATTTTGACAGAGTTAGGTTTTCCTACATCCTTATAAATAACCAATTTTCCTGACTGCAAATGACACATATTTCACCAACCTACTGATAATATATCGGATTGTGCCGTTGAAGAATAGGTTCATATCACTGCCCGACTACGAAAGCTTGTACAAAACATTTAATTGAGATGAAAATTCTGATTACAAGCTATTCTAGGCATGAATTCGATATAATCATATAGGGTAATATGAAAGATGATAGATATGCAAAGTATGTGAACCTCATCAAAATACTACATGAATTCCTGGTCTGACGCAATATCTCCTGCAAATCAAAGTGGCAAAGCAAATCAAAATCTCAGCCAACGTTTCCCTCGTAACATGTATTATCATTCTGTAATAACGTTAATTTCTTAAGTTGAATGTTTATATGTGGCTTTCAATTAATTATGTTGTGCCCTCCATAGCAAAAGAAAATACTCACGTGACATAGGTGCCATTGATTTCCTCAAGTGTGGCAATCGCCCTCCTACTCTTTAGTGTAACCCTTGGAGGTTCCGGTTCCGGTAGGTCAGATTCTACGAATTGGTGATAGACCAATAACATCATAAGTTCTCCAAAATAAAAACAATAACAAACATGGTGAAAATGATGATGTGAATGCAACAGAATGTTACGATCAATAATCTTACTGCTTTTGATAAGAGATATCAGCTCTTGTCAGAGCAATTTACTGTCCAGGAGGTAACAAATATCATATTACTTGACACGATATCTCATTGTATGAATGTAAAGGCCGATGAAGCGTGCGACATTCGAAAAGTATCCGTCGTGTTATTTTTTTTTTATTTTATATGACTTCACTCGACAAAGGCTCCTTATTAAATCATTTTGTAAATGAATATAACTGGTGATTTGTCTCTATACCTAAGCATAAAAGATCATCATTACAAGATACAAGATTCTTTTTTTCCTCGACTATGGAATATGGGAACATGTATTTAAAGAACTCTTATGAGCTGATGCGTTCTCTACCCCGCCGAAATCAACAGAACCTGTATTATATCACAAGTTTATATAATCATTCCTCCAGAATTACCTTTTTGAGGCTCGGTAAAAAGTTCTTTGCATTCACTTTTGTCGCCCCATCCCCTGTTGGTAGCTGCTGTGACACATACACGGTACTTTGTAGCGGGTTTCAGGCTACCCATGTTATAGCGGCAGGGCCAGGCAGGATTCATGGTATCATTCGAGAAGGTATGGTGGCTTGCATTGAACTCGTCATTATACGGTGCGGCTATAATTTTGTAATGAATCTGACAAATACAAAGAGGTATCAGAAGGACACTGTTTATCATTTCATACCCTTTACAGGAATTACTCATAATTCAAATGAACCAAGGAAGTTAAATCTTCAAAGAAGTCCTTTAACATGTTTAAAGTATATACCTCAGATCGTACATATTGTTAGGCGACAACCGTCAAACATACACTCCTGTCTGGAATACTCTTTTGCTCTCTTTTTTTTTTTCTCCAAAAAAATATGTATGCACACGGCAAATCGTACGTGCCTTGGATTACTAAAGTGGAACGGATTAACAAATGTTTGCCTGAGTGAAAATGACTGGAGGATATTTTAACTTTGCGTTTGTTTTTGTTTGTTTGTTTGTTTTCTTTCATACATTTTGATGACAATGAAACGACACATATTGACAGAGGTGCATATGCCTGTGTAGACGGCAATGCGGTGTGACGTATAGGCCTATACCGATTCGTTCACAGATAACATACGAAAAGCGCAATTTTCATGTGCAGATAT